>NC_046000.1:2966469-3046469 GCF_010909765.2 Amblyraja radiata | reverse complement strand
AAGATTGATGCTGCTAAGAGACGGTGGGCTGATCTGTCGGCCTTAGTTGAAACTTTCGAGGCTATCCTTGCCACCGAGGATAGTGATCTTCCTGGCTCTGAGCAGTGCCAGCTTAGGGGCTTTTTGGAGCTCCTAAGATAGAGGGCTACAGAGCCCAGGAGGAGAAGTGGGAGGATTTCAATCTAATGTACCAGTGCATTCACGTTAGTTATCCTAAACTTAAACGGGAGTAGAGCGAGTTTTCGCAGATTCCAGCTTTTATCGGTCCTTAGGGTGGGGAAATTTGCAGTGTGTTTTCTGCAGGAGACGCATACTGTTGTCAGTAATGAACCCACCTGGAGATTGGAGTGGGAAGGTGAGGTCTATATGATTCATCTTAGCTCAAATTCGAGTGGGGTGGCCATTCTGTTGGCTCAGAATTTACTGCCCAATATTATAAAAGTGCAAGAAGTTGCGCCAGGACGTTTGCTCCATCTGGCCGTGAGCCTGGACGGCATGCCGTTGCATTTCATTAACGTGTATGCCCCCAGCTCCGGCACGATGCAGTCCGGCCTACTTCAGGAGGTGAGTGCTCTGTTGAGCAATATTGATCGGGGAGAGTGTGTCTTCCTTGGGGGGGACTTTAACTGCACACTTGAGGTGCGATATCGTTCTGGTACTCAGTGTGCCCCTGCTGTAGCGAAGAAGCTGAGAAGGTTGATTGATTATTTTGAGTTGGTTGATGCGTGGCGGGACCTCAAACCAGACTCCACTGCTTTTTCGCGGAGGTCTGAGGGCGGTGGTTCCCGCATTGATCGAATATATATCTCCCGAGGGTATGTTTCCCGTGTCTCAGCGGCCTCAATGCAGCTGGTGCCATGCTCGGACCATTGTCTGGTGCGTGCGGATTTTAATACAGCGTGCGCTCGGGCCGGGTCTGCGTACTGGCACTTTAATAACCGGCTGCTGGAGGATCGGTGTTTCCGGGAGTCATTCAGTCGGTTTTAGGTGAGGTGGAGAGAGAGGCAGAGGTGCTTCTCTTCCCTTAGGCAGTGGTGGGATGTGGGGAAAGCTCACATCCGTACTTTTTGTAAGGAATACACGTGGGGGTCGACCGGGCGGCGGGACTCAGCGGTTGAGAAGCTTGAGAGGGAGCTGATGGACGCAGAGTCTCGCCTGGGTCAGGTTGGAGGTGACTCTTGCGAATGGGGTGTGTTTCATGAGAAGAAGGAAGCCTTGAGGAACCTGCAACTTGAGCGGTCCCGAGGCGCTTATGTGAGGGCGCGGGTCCAGATGCTGCACGATCTGGATCGAGCTTCGCCTTTCTTTTTCTCTCTGGAGAAAGGGCGGGGAGCCCGCAAACAGCTCGTGGAGCTGCTAGCAGATGATGGCTCCTCTGTCACGGATCCAGAGAGGATTAGTGCCTTGGTCAGGTACTTTTATGGATCCCTGTTCTCCGCAGGTGGAGTCAGCGGGGAAGCTCAGCAGGGCCTGTGGGAGAGTCTACCGATTATAGATAGGGAGGTGGCCGATCTTCTTGATGGCCCTTTATCTTTGGAGGAGTTGACTCGTGCATTGCATCAGCTCAGGAGGGGTAAGTCCCCCGGGCTGGTTGGGCTGACGGTAGAGATGGCAAATCGCCTGGGCTCCGTGCTGTATCAGTTGATTCACCATGACCAGTCCTACACAGTCCCTGGTCGGTCCATTCAGGATAACATCCACCTGGTTAGGGACCTGATTCATCTAGCACAGGGAACTGGTCAGTCAGCTGCTTTTCTGTCTCTTGATCAGGAGAAGGCTTTTGATAGGGTAGAGCATGAATACCTTTTCGGAACGTTGCAAGCGTTCGGATTTGGACCGCATTTTGTGGCCCGGGTCCGCCTCTTGTATGCTGCAGTGGAGTGCCTTGTGAAGGAGTGCGTTGTTGGCTCCCTTTCAGTTTGGGAGGGGGGTCCGTCAGGGGTGCCCCATGTCAGGTCAGTTGTACGCGGTCTGTGTGGAGCCGTTCCTGTGTCTTCTTCGGAGGAGGTTGACAGGCCTGGCCCTACCGGGCCCGGGGGTAGAGTTGGTTATTTCGGCATATGCCGATGATGTACTCCTTATGTTCACCGATCCTGGTGACCTGCGGAGGATGCGTGATTGCCAGAAGATATTCTCGGCTGCATCTTCTGCCAGGATTAATTGGAGCAAGTGTTCTGGACTTTTAGTGGGTCAGTGGCAGGTGGACTCCCTGCCAGAGGAGATGGTAATGTTTGCGTGGAGCACCACGCACTTCCTCTATCTGGGGGTGTACCTGAGTCCCACTGAGGATGCTTGGCCGGCAAACTGGCAGGAGTTGGAGACGAAAGTGGTTGCAAGGCTGGGGCGCTGGTCAGGCCTGCTTGGAGTTCTTTCTTTTCAGGGGAGGGTGTTGGTCATAAACCAGCTGGTGGCCTCCATGTTATGGTACCCGCTGGCTACTCTTGTCACGCCTTCCATTTTTGTAAATGCTTTACAGAAGAAGCTGGTGGACTTCTTTTGGGGAAATAGGAAGCACTGTGTTTCCGCAGCGGTCCCGAGTCTCCCGTTAGAGGAGGGCGGCCAGTCCTTGGTATGCGTGCGTGCCCAGGTGGCGGCTCTCTGCCTCAGGACTCTGAGGAGGTATATGTATATAGAGAACCCCCCAGATGGCACGTTTTGGCCACGTATTTTTTCCGACGGGGTCGTTGTCTAAGGGGGGTCTCGCGGCTCCCGCAGGCGTGCATCAGTCGACCCGCCCTAAGGGGCTTGCCTGTTTTCTACCGGGATGTGTTAAGAGTGAGGAATCTGGTTGTTTTCAGCCAGCGTGTTGCTCCACGAGGGGAGGGGCATGTTGCGGCTGCGGGAGTGGCCGGTCCCCACCAAATGATGGCGGGTGTCGAGGAGAGGCATGCGCCTAGAGTGGTTTTGAATGAGCTCTTACCCGCTCCGTCAGACCTGCTCATCGGGCCTCGGTTCCGGGATATATCTCGGGCACCGGCTCCACACAGCCTGAGCCGCCTTTCGGAGATGATTAGCGTTCCGTTTCGTGACGCGAAGACACGCGAAGACAGTATAGAATGTTCGTGCACATTCTGCACCTCCTTGCCTTCGTCTCCCGACCCGACACACCATGGCGGACAGTGTTACCACCTGAAGGCGGGGAAGGTCCCCAGTGGGGGTCCCTCTACACGGGAGTTGTCCCCCTTTACATTGGGGACCTGGGGTGGAGAGTGCTGCACAGAGCGGTGGCATGTAACACACTTTTGAGTCGGTTCACGGACTCGTCCGCTGCCTGTATTTTCTGTGGCGAGGAAGAGACCGTGTTCCACATTTATATGGAGCGTGAGAGGCTACTGCCCCTGTATCAATATCTGAAGGGGTTGTTCCTAAAGTTCTGGTTACATTTTAGTCCTACGATTCTTGTGTTTGGACACAAGGCAGGGTGTGGGGAGAGCCAAGTGGGAGGGTGGGACCTACCTGTCGGTCTACCCCTGGGCCTGGCCAAGATGGCCATACGCGGGTCCAGGCAGCAGGCGATGGATGGTCAGGCAAGAGTCGGCTGCTTGCCCCTCTTTCGGGCCAACGTCCGTGCACGTGTGTCCCTGGAGAGGGAACATGCGGTGTTCACGGGGACTTTGGAGGTATTCCGTGGGCGCCGGTCACCGCGTGGGGTTGAGAGTATTGTGAACAATGATTATAATGTTGTACTATAATGACACTTGGTATAATGTAATTTCGTTTTGTGTATGACGTGATCTGTTGTATTATTTGATGTGTTGAATAAAGTCTTGGAAATAAAATAAAAAAAAAAAAAAGAGAGAGAGAGAGAGAGGCGAGAGAGAGCAAGAGAGATATAGAGGGAGAGAGAGGCGAGAGAGAGAGAGAAGAGAGAGAGAGAGAGAGAGAGAAGAGCGAGCGAGAGAGAGGAGAGAGAGCTACTCGGCGAGAGATCAGACCTCGAGCGAGCGATGAGCGCGACGCGTATACTCCTAAGGAGATCTAGCGTAGAGGAGAGAGAGAGAGAGAGAACTGAAATAAACGGAATGCACATTAAATACACTCACGTTGCATCTGCAGCCCTGCCTCGTGCCCAATCAATTAATCACAGGTTGTTTTTAAATATATATATATTAAGTATCACTGCCCAGTGCCTTACATCACCGGCTCGAATCTCCCCACCATCGAAAGAATTTAGGAATCGATGCTTCAGAACGGCAGCCCGCTTCATCAGAGATCCACATCACCCTGGCCACATACTCATTTCACCGACCATCGGGAAGAAGGTACAAGAGCCTGAAAACTGTTATACCCAGGTTCTGGAAGAGTTGCTTCCCTGCAGCCAATACGCTATTAAGCACTACAGCCTCAAACACGCTCTGAACAACACAGACTATTATTTTTATTATTGCACTATTATTGTTTTTGTGTGTGTCCGTATGCGTGTATATACATATATATACGCATACGGATACAGACACACAGGCACACACACACACACACACACACACACACACACACACACACACACACACACACACACACACACACACACACACACACACACACACACACACACACACACGCACGCACACACACACACACACACACACACACACACACACACGCACACACACACACACACACACACACACGCACACACACACACACACACACATATATATATATATATATACATACATACACACACACACACATTTATATAAACATATATATATTACTAAAAGGTACACAAAATTGCTGGGGAAACTCAGCGGGTGCAGCAGCATCTATGGAGCGAAGGAAATAGGCGACATTTCGGGCCGAAACCATTCTTCAGACTGATGGGGGTGGGGGGGGGGGGGGAAGAAAGAAGGAAAAGGGGAGGAGGAGGAGGAGCCCGAGGGCGGGCGGATGGGAGGGTGGGAGGAGACAGCTAGAGGGTTAAGGAAGGGGAGGACACAGCAAGGGCTAGCCAAATTGGGAGAATTCAATGTTAATGCCATAAGGACGCAAGGTCCCCAGACGGAATATGAGGTGCTGTTCCTCCAATTTCCGCTGTTGCTCACTCTGGCAATGGAGGAGACCCAGGACAGAGAGGTCGGATTGGGAATGGGAGGGGGAGTTGAAGTGCTGAGCCACCGGCAGGTCAGGTAGTTTATTGCGGACTGAGCGGAGGTGTTCGGCGAAACGATCGCCCAACCTACGCTTGGTCTCACCGATGTAAATCAGCTGACATCTAGAGCAGCGGATGCAGTAGATGAGGTTGGAGGAGATACAGGTGAACCTTTCTCGCACCTGGAACGACTGCTTGGGACCTTGAATGGAGTCGAGGGGGGAGGTGAAGGGACAGGTGTTGCATTTCTAAATGTGTTGCATTACTAAAAGTCTGTTCTTGACCTGTTTTGGCCAACTGTGCCGCGATTTCCGAGAGAACGCCGTCACCTTCGGCCGTCATTTTTGGCCACCTTGCTCAGAGCCCCCCTCCGCCGCAACTGTGCCGAGGATTTATCCCGTCGATGAAAAATTACAGAGATATTAATGATTTTACAAAATTCCCCATTCTCTCTGCTTCCCCTGCTGGCGGCAGGGGGGAGGGACTATAAAACCAGGAAGTGGTGTGCCTCAATCAGTGTCTGCAAGCTGGAGGAAGGCAGAGGGTCACGTTTCTCTGAGCTGTGAATAACACTGAACACTTGTCTACTCAAATGTAAGTATCTTTATTGGTTCTAAAACGCTTGCAGAATGTGTCTATTGGTTCTAAAATGTTTGCAAAAAGTGTTTATTGGTTCTAAAATGTTCGCAAAAAGTGTCTCTTTTGGTTCTACAATGCTTGCAGAATTAGTCTTTTTTGGTTCTAAAATGTTTTTTTAGGTTCTCCCCCCCTTTCCTCTCCCCCCCTTTCCTCTATCCCTCGCCCTCTCCTCTGCCCCCTCTCCTCTCCCACCCCTCTCCTCTCCCCCCCTCTCCTCTCCCCCCCCTTTCCTCTCCGCCCCCTCTCCTCTACACCCCTCTACTCTCCCCCATCTCCTCACCCCTCTCCTCTTCCCCCTCTCCTCTTCCCCCTCTCTCCCCCCTCTCCTCTCCCCCCCTCTCCTCCCCCCCTCTCCACCCCCACTCTCCCCCCTACCCTCTCCTCTCCTCTCCCCAGCTCACCTCTCCTCTCCCCCCATCGCCTCTCCCCCCTCTCCTCTCCCCCCTCTCGTCTGCCCCCATTATCCTATCTCCCCCTCTCCTCTCCCCCCCCCCCCATCTCTCCCTCCATCTCCTCCCCCCCTCTCCTCTCCCCCGCTTCTCCCCCCTCTCCTCCCCCTCACCCCCTCTCCTCTCATCACCTCTCCTCTCCCCCTCTCCTCCCCCCCCCTCTCTATTACCCCTCTTTTTCTCCCCCCTCCCCTCCATCCCCTCTCCCACCATTCCTCCCCTAAACCCACTTCACTCCACACACCCCTACCCCCTTCCCTCAACCCTCTCCCCCTCCCTGCTCCCCACCTCTCCCCCTCCCCTCTCAGCACACCCTCTCTCTCCCCCGCTTTCTCCTCTCTCCCCCACTCTCCCCTCCTCCCCCTCTCTCTCCCCCCTCCCCCTCTCTCCCCCCTCTCCCCCCTCCCCCACTCTTCCCCCTCTCTCCCCCCCACTCCTCCCCCCTCTCCTCCCCCCTCTCCTCCACCCTCTCCTCCCCCCTCTCCTCCACCCGTCTCCTCCCCCCCTCTCCCCCCATCTCTCCCCCCATCTCTCCTCCCCTCTCCTCCCCCTCTCTCCTCCCCTCCCCCTCTCTCTCTCTCCCCTCCTCCCCCTCCCCCTCCCTCCCTCCCCTAAACAACCTCCCCTCCACACCACACCCCACCCTCTTCCCTCCACCCTCCCCCTACCTCTCCCTCCCTGCTCCCCACCTCACCCCTCAACCCCCTCTCAGCACCCCCTCTCTCTCCCCCTCACTATCACCCTCTCTCTCTCCTCCCCTCCTAACCCACCTTTCCCCCCTCACCCACCAACCCTCTTGTCCTCCTCTCCACCACCCTCTCCCTCTTGCCCCTCTCTCTGTGTCTCTGTCTCTCTCTCTGTCTCTGCCCCTTCTCTATTTGCCCTCACTCTCTACCCCCCCCCCCCAGGTGTGAGTGCAAGTTGGGGGCTATGCGTCAGTAGATAGGGTGTTTATAGGGTAAAAGGAGCAAATTAGTAATATTAATATAATATCAAGGGGGTTAATTAGTGTGAGTGCGGGGGGGGGGGATAGTTAGTGTGTGTGACGCTACATGCCGCCTCCCACCCCCCCCACAACCGCACGTTGGGGGAACAGACCCAACGGGTCTGCACTTGGTCTAGTATATTATATAAGCATATATACACACACATACACACACATATATATATATACATGCATATTATCTATATAATACATGTGTACTTAGTATTTGTGAGTATGTGTAAATGTACACGCACTGGACTTTATTTTCTCTTGTTTTTCTATTGTTTACACTGTACTTTGTAGTATGTCAGCCCTCTTAGGGCTAACCGAATCAAGGGATATGGGGAGAAAGCAAGAACGGTGTACTGGTTTTGGATGATCAGCCAAGATCATGTTGAATGTCTGTGGGAACAGGAAGGGCCGAATGGCCTATTTTCTATGTTTCTATCTTTCTATGTTTGCATATTTTGTTGCGCTGCTGCAAGTAAGAATTTCATCGCTCAATCTGGGACACATGACAATAAAACACTCATGACTTGATTCTCTCTCTTGATCACCTAATATTTTCCCACTTCATCTTGTGTGTTGTATTAGTCAAGCGTGTAATTGTGATATGTTGACATTGACATATTTGGGCGGCACGGCGGCACAGCGGTAGAATTGCTGCCTCACAGCTCCAGAGACCCGGGTTCGTTCCTGACTACGGGTGCTGTCTGTGCGGAGTTGGTACGTTCACCCTGTGACCTGCATGGGTTTTCTCCGACTGTACCGATTTCCTCCCACACTCCAGAGACGTACAGGTTTGTAGGTTAATTGGCTTCTGTAAATCGTATATTGTGCATCGTGTGTGTAGGATAGTGCTCGTGTACCTATTTTCTATTGCCTGTTGAATATAGTTCTCAGCATTGTAGCTGACCAGTTCCAGAGACAAAGTCCAATCTCCACAATGGGGTAGACAAAAATGCTGGAGAAACTCAGCGGGCGAGGCAGCATCTATGGAGCGAAGGAAATAGGCAACGTTTCGCGTCGAAACCCTTCCTCAGACACAATGGGGCAGTAGCATAGCTTATAGAAGGACCGTTCAGAAGCCTGATAACGTAAAAGGGAGAAGCTGTTCCTGAGATTGGGTGTGCGCTTTCAAGCTTCTGTACCTTCTGCCGGACGGGAGTTCAGAAATATTGATAATGATGTGTAGGAAGGATCTGCAGATGCTGCTTTCCAACGAAGATAGACACACAATGCTGGAGTAAGTCACCGGGTCAAATCAGGGGCAGCATCCGTAGAGAAAAGGAATAGATGACGTTAATTGTCTAGACCCTTGTTCAGACTGTCGGTGTCTATGTTTAAGTCGGCAAGGCCAGCAGCATAATCAAGGAAGTGTCGCACCCTAGCCAGTCTCTCTTCTCCCCTCTCCCATCGGGCAAAGGGTTCCGAAGTGTGAAAACGCACATCTCCAGATTCAGGGACTGTTTCTTCCAAGCTGTTTTCAGGAAGCGGAACCATCCACATCGCCAAATAGAGCGTAGTGCTTAACTGCTATCTACCTCTTTGGTGACCCACGGACTATCCTTGATCGGACTTTGCTGGGTTTACCTTACACTAAATGTTATTCATTTAACACATATCAATACACAGCGAATAGCTCGAATGTAATCATATGTTGCCTTTCCGCTGACGGTATAGCAAGTAACAAAAGCTTTGCACTGTATCTCAGTGCACGTGACAATAAACAAAACTGAACTGAAGTTTACTATTTCTCAGCTTCAAATTAAATTAAAAGCATTACACATAGAACGGTAGAGCACAGCAACAGGCCCTTCGACCCACTATATCTGTGTCAAATATGATAGTCCCACTCATGGAATCAGACCACTTTGGACCAAATTGCCCACGGCGAGGGGGCCTCAAGTGTAGATGGGGCCAATGGTGGGAGGTTACTACAGAGCTTTGTGAGACTAGAATGATCATTGCTTTCACCAATTAATTTTTGGCGGATTTTCTCTCTCATCAGCGAACGGGATTTCTATTGTGATCCTCTCCCGGGGCAGATGCGGCCTTACAGGATGTATCACCTATTACTTGGTGGCCATGGCGGTGGCGGATCTCCTGGTCCTGTTCACGAACGTCATCGTCAACCGAATTTTGAGCGTCTACTTCCCAGCCATCTTCCTGAGCGTCACACCCGTCTGCGCGGTCAAGACGGTCGTCCTGATCGCCTCCAAAGACTGTTCCGTCTGGCTAACGGTCGCTTTCACTTTTGACCGGTTCGTTGCAATTTGTTGTCCGAACTTCCATAACAAGTACTGTACCAGGGGACGGGCGGCTCTGATAATAGGTCTGGTGTGCGCGGTGTGCCTCTTACGAAACATCCCCTGGTATTTTACGTTTGAACCTTTATATTTAATCGGTAACGTACCTTGGTACTGCATATTCAAATCTAACTTCTACACGTCAGGACCATGGATAGCGTTTGTACTCTTCAGTCTTGTAGGAACTCCCTTCGTTCCATTGGGTTTGGTCCTAATTTTCAACGCATTGACGATAAGATACATCTTACTGTCTAGTCGCATCAGAAGAGGGCTCCGGGGCCAAAATTGTTTGGGAGACGAAAGTGACTCTGAGATTCAAAACAGGAAACAATCGGTCGTGTTACTCCTGGCCATATCCGCCAATTTAATAATCTTGTGGTTGACGTTCGTCGCCCATTTCATTTTTGCTCGGTCGACCGGGTTATACTTTTACAATACATCCGACCCCCTATTTTACTTTAGCGAGACGGGTTATCTGCTCCTCCTACTCAGCTGTTCCACGAACACACTCATTTATGCCGCGGTCCAGTCCAAGTTCAGAGAGGATTTGAAATACGTCGTGATGTATCCATTCAGGCGAGCCGCTGAATTAATCAAATCACATTTTTAGTCAGAATGAAGAAACAAGGAACTGCAGATGCTGGTTTGCACAAAAGGACACGAAGTGGTGGTGTGACTCAGCGGGTCAGGCAGCATCTCTGGAGAACATGGACAGGCGACGTTGAGGGTCGAGCCCCTTCTTCAGACTGAATGTAAAGGGTGACAGGAGTGGGGAGGGGAGAACACTGGAAAAGAGGTGATGCAATAAAAAAGTGTGCTAGATAATAGATGGACATTGGCGACCCACTGAATTAATAAAATCACATCAATTGCAAATGTTATTGAAGCGCGAAATCAGACGTTTTGTGATCTACGGTTCATTTTGTTTACCCACCTTAATTTTCTTATCCCCTTCTTCTCGAATCTAATCAATATTTCTATCGCAAAGTCTTTGGATTTATAGAAATATTGTTATAGAAATATGTCATAGTTACATTGATAACAAAACAAATGGATTTCAACAAGTTGCTTCCTTTGAAGAAACATGACTCAAACATTCTGATTTATTATTGATAACTACTAGCCCGATACAGCAGAAAGCAATGGGTTGCGGGCTTCTTCTTGGTTCTTGGTTTCTTGGTCCTCCAAAATATTCTAAATTGAATTGAAACTGGAGGTGGTGAAGGGAGGGATTTAGCCAGAAAGGGTTATTGGGAAGAAATAGCAGCTTTAAATTTAGTTGCACGGTCAATTAAGACTGGAGCAACTCAGCGGGTCAGGCAACATCTCTGGAGAACATGCATAGGTACAAAGTGCTGGAGTAACTCAACAGGATAGGATGCATAGAAAAATAGGTGCAGGTGTAGGCCATTCGGCCCTTCGAGCCAGAACCGCAATTCAATATGATCATGGCAGATCATCTAAAATCTGTGCCCCGTTCCTGCTCTGTACCTATATTATTTGATTCTTTTAGCCCTGGAGACCTAAATCGAACTCTCCCTTGAAAACATCCAGAACAATTGGCCTCAACTTCCTTCCTTCTGTGTCAGAGAATTCCACAGATTCACAAAACATCTAGATGAAAACTTTTTCCAAACTCAGTCCTTTCTTAACTTAAAGGATTCTTAAATTGCGACGCCTGGTTGTGGACACCCCCAACATCGGGAACATGTTTTGCCTGCTGAAGCAAAGCAATAATTTGAGTGTCCTATCTGGGGCACATGACAATAAACTCTCTTGATTCTTGAATCCCTCCACAACTTCACCACCCTCCCTCATATTTCCCTTCTCCTCCTCCCCACATCCAGTCCCTCCATCACCTCTCCCTCCCTCTCCATTCTCCAAATTCAGTCACATCCTCCCTCCATCGACAACCCGTCTCCCTCCCTGCTCCCCTCCTCTCCCTCTATCCCCCTCCTCCCCCACTCCTCACCCCATATCCCCACCCCACACTGCGCTTCGTCACCTCCCCCACTGCATTCATCGCCCTCTATCCCCTGCACCCTATCTCCCCCACTTCCCCCTCCTCTCCCTCTGTCCCCCTCCAGCGCTTTTCTTCCTACTCACTTCCCCCACTTTCTACTCCCTCTCTCGTCCTACCGCCTCCTCTTCCTCGTCGCTCCACCAGATAGGCGATGATTTTGTAATTGAGGCGGGGGCTGTCGGAGGGGGGAGGGGCGAGCGGCATGGAGCCACGGGATGGGGAGAGAGAGGCCGAGGCTGCGGCCTAGTCCTTGCCCCCGGTCCCGCTCCATTTCCTCCCCGAGGGCCCGGAGCAGCAGCCCCCTGACCTCGCACCAGCTAGAACCCCAGCCCAGGGCCTGGAGCCGTGCTCAGGGCCCAGTCCGTTTACATGTCCGCTCCCAAGTGCCCAAAACCGAGCCGAGCAACCCACGCCAGGCCTCTTCACCTTCCCTCTTCTTTCCCCTCTCCTCCTCCCCTCTCCTCCTCCCATTCCCACTCTCACTCTCACCGTCACCAATCCACCAGTCACGTCGGTGGTGTCGGAGGAAAGTTCTGGAAACATTTTTTGTTAAACAGTGCGGGGCGGCGTCTGCGCTCATCGCGGCCAATGAATGAACTCGACTTGACTTGGGTCCCCGGAGTCAATCAATCCTTCCCACGTGGGGGGGGGGGGGGGGGGCAGCGTCCTAGGAGGAAAGTTCTGGAAACTTTAATATGCCAATCAATCCTTCGCACATGAAAACCCCCACTCCCATCCTCATCCCACCCCTACAAGATTTGATTAAAATGTTTTTTTTCCTCCCTTGAGGTGGAAGCTGCTGAACCCATTGCGATTTCCTTGTCGGCTGCAAGAATGTTCACGGGCAGGTACCATTGCGATGTCATTTCTCTAACTGCCACACTGTTGAATATTTCTCAAACTGGATTCCCATCCCACAGCTCACAAGAAAAGTTCTGGAAATGAAACCTCTCTCCCATATCACACCCCCACAATGGAAATTCCCACTCCCACCCCTCATCCCACTTTCCACACCCACACAAACCACCCTCTCCCCACACACACTAACCCGACACCCCCTCCACACACACACGCAACCCCACCCCACATACACACTAACCCGCCCCACACACACACTAACCCCCCCACACACACACGATAAACCCCAAACACATTAACGGCCCCCACACATACCAAATCCAATCCCACACACTCTAGCACCCCCACACTCGCACTAACCCTATATCTGTCTCTGTCTCTATCTCTTTACCTGTCTCTCTACCACACAACCCCCCCCCCCCTCCCTTTCCCTACCCTCAGTCACTATCGATGGCCGTTGAGATCCCATTGTGATGTCATTGTCGGGTGGCGGATTGTTCACGGCAGCGGATGCAAATGGAATGCCATTTTGATTGGAGGACTGTAAGCTGCCGTTGTGAAGTCCTCGCTGCATCTGCTAGAAACATCTCACAGAACAGTCTCGATTCTTCTTCTCAAAGTGGATTTTTTATAAGTTTTAGCGTCATAACCATATAACCATATAACAATTACAGCACAGAAACAGGCCATCACGGCCCTACAAGTCCGTGCTCGTGAAATATACATCAATCAGAACAAAGCCTTAGAAAATCGACCACGGGACAAAGGTGAGTAAGATGGTGCAAACATTTTCGCGCTATTCCCTACCGTTTTGGCGTAGTTCCTTGAGCTCATATAGTAGATAGTATTTTATGTATTAAATGTATCTTATATAATCTGTATTTGAAAGTTGTCTAAGAAGTGTGGCCGTTCTCAGGTTACAGGCCATTTGGTCAGTCACAGACCACATGCTTTTCCCCAGGAGACATTCTGTAATACAAGGGGCTCAGCATTTACCATTGGCTCATGTTGGGTGGAGGGTATGTGACCTTTGTATGTTGAATTTATTTTGTTTATACAAACTGAGGGGACTAAGATGTTGAGAAAGAATGATGGTCTAGAAATGTACCAATCTTTGAATAATGTTGTCAGTGTGAATGCAAGGTCGTAAAGAGGCCCCATGGAATGTCTCTCCCTAAAGAAGGGGGATTCCTACAAAGAGGGGGAGGGAAGTGTAAGATAGCCAAGAGACAATTATCGTTTGTCTCCTGGGACAGTTTTATGATCCTGGCTATAGGAGATGTGGGTTTGCAAAGAGAGTGAATTCCTATTTTAAAATGTGTAACGTAAGATAATGTTAGTTTAAATATTATTTATAAAGAAGATCATCTGGGATATATATATTGCCCTTTAATTAGGGAAATATATATGGTATTTTTATTTTACATTAGATCTTTGTGTTTGGATCTGTAGTTTGAGAAGTTACATTATTTCCCAAGATGTATAGGTTTAATTGGAGCAATGTCTTGTATATACAAATTGTGTAATCACTTTATCTTTAGTATTTTGAGAAGTGGGTTCTGGGAAGTATCTATTTTTTGTGAGTTTCACTTTGTTGGAATGAAATCTGAACAAAGGAGTTACACGCACATGGCAAAGAAAGGAAGAAGCCACGCGGCTAGAAAGGGGCCATAAAGGGGAGTCGTGTGACTTATGACTGTGGTTATTGTGGAAAAGTACTGGTAAGAAGGGCATAAGAGGAAGCGAGTGATTGGCTGGAAATAAGGGAATGTTAGCAAATGATTGGATATGGAAATGTAACAGGGGTGGGGCATGCTGATTTGAAAATGATATAAGAAGCAACGATCCATTGTCTTGGAGAGAGCGCGGGAGAAAGCTCCACGTGATTTGATGTGTGGAAAAGTAGTAGCCTTTATTTGCAAATAAAGTTTGAACTTCTTGAAGAATTCTCCACGTGATCTGAATTCATTTGAGCATCGGAAAACCACAACATAATTGGCGCAGCGAGCAGGGTCGGTAAGAGACTATCGATTAAAAGACAAAAAGTTTAGGGTGCTTCGAATTGGCTTTCTAAGACAAAACAGGCAACAGGGTGGCCACCCAAAACAAAAAAATTGGCGTTTTTCCGCTTTATTTGGAAAATAACCTTACATGGAAAGCCATTGTGGACACAGAAGTGCCTACATAGTCAGAATGTCTCTCCGACCCAAGAATCTGGCACTAAATTGTCTAGGAGACGTGGGGGATTGCTCGAGAAGTCCGCGCAATAGGGTAAGTAGAAAATAGTTAAGCTAAGTAGTATTTTGTACAGAATGTATATAAGACTATACAGAGACCACCTGTTGAGAAGAGTGCAGGCTTGCCTAGGTAAGGAAAGAATCCTAAGGCATGAGTGGATTAGATCGTTGAGAAAAGGGGCGAGATCCAAGGAGAAAAGAGTGGATTAGATCGTTGAGAAGGGGGCGAGATCCAAGGAGAAAAGAGTGGATTAGA
Source organism: Amblyraja radiata (assembly GCF_010909765.2). Taxonomy (NCBI): domain Eukaryota; kingdom Metazoa; phylum Chordata; class Chondrichthyes; order Rajiformes; family Rajidae; genus Amblyraja; species Amblyraja radiata. Next base: position 3,031,621 of record NC_046000.1, on the reverse strand, counting down.
TCGTTGAGAAGTGGCCGAGATCCAAGGAGAAACGAGCGGATTAGATCGTTGGGAAGGGGACGAGATTCGCGTTGAAATTTGTGGATTAGAATCGTTGAGAAGGGGACGAGATTCACGTTGAAATTAGTGGATGAGACCGTTGAGAAAGAGGGGCGGGGTCCACGTGTGTAGGAAAGTATAAAAAAAATAAAAATAAAATAAAAATAAATAAAATAAAAAATAATAAAATGAAAAATAATAAAAAATAATAAAATGAAAAATAATAAAAAATAATAAAATGAAAAATAAGAATAAATAATAAAATGAAAAATAATAAAAAATAATAAAATAAAATAATATAGAAAAAGGATAGAAAAGAAGTAAGGATTTTTTACGATGAGTAAGGTAACTGCAGTCGAATTGTTAAGTAAAACGTTCCCTGTATCTAAAGAGGACATTATAAAAAATTCTGAGAAATGGGAAACAAGGTCGGAGAAATTAGTGACAAAATGGCCCAAGGAAGGTACTTTCGATATAAATTTGTGTGATGAGATGGAAATATTAATCAAGAATTATATGTCTGAAGATAAATCTGCAGTTCGCGTACCGCCACAACAGATCAACGGTGGATGCGATCTCGCTGGCCCTCCACTCCGCACTGGACCACTTGGACAACAAAAACTCATATGTCAGGCTGTTATTCATTGATTACAGCTCGGCATTTAACACAATCATCCCCTCCAAACTGGTTACCAAACTCGCAGAACTGGGTCTCTGCGCATCCCTCTGCAACTGGATCCTCGACTTCCTCGTCCACAGACCACAGTCTGTTCGTATTGGTGGAAATGTGTCAGCCTCAATAACAATCAGCACGGGAGCACCTCAAGGCTGCGTGCTCAGCCCCCTGCTGTACTCACTCTATACCCATGACTGCGTAGCGAACCACAGTGCGAACTCCATCATCAAGTTCGCTGATGACACCACTATTGTGGGGCGTATCACTGATGGGGATGAGTCAGAGTACAGAAGAGAGATCGAGCAACTGTCCATATGGTGCCAGCGCAATAACCTGGCCCTCAACACCAGCAAAACCAAGGAACTGATTGTGGACTTTGGAAGGAGTAGGAGGGGGACCCACAGCCCCATTTATATCAACGGGTCGATGGTTGAAAGGGTCAAGAGCTTCAAATTCCTGGGCGTGCACATCTCTGAAGATCTTTCCTGGTCCGAGAACACTAATGCAATCATCAAAAAAGCACATCAGCGCCTCTACTTCCTGAGAAGATTACGGAGAGTCGGATTGTCAAGGAAGACTCTCTCTAATTTCTACAGGTGCACAGTCGAGAGCATGCTGACCGGTTGCATCGTGGCTTGGTTCGGCAATTTGAGCGCCCTGGAAAGGAAAAGACTACAAAAAGTAGTAAACACTGCCCAGTCCATCATCGGCTCTGACCTTCCTTCCATCGAGGGGATCTATCGCAGTCGCTGCCTCAAAAAGGCTGGCAGTATCATGAAAGACCCACACCATCCGGGCCACACACTCATCTCCCTGCTACCTTCAGGTAGAAGGTACAGGAGCCTGAAGACTGCAACAACCAGGTTCAGGAATAGTTACTTCCCCTCAGCCATCAGGCTATTAAACCTGGCTCGGACAAAACTCTGATTATTACCCACCACTTTCTGTTATTTGCACTATCAGTTTATTTATTCATGTGTGTATATATTTATATCATGGTATATGGACACATTTATCTGTTTTGTAGTAAATGCCTACTATTTTCTGTGTGCTTAAGCAAAGCAAGAATTTCATTGTCCTATACAGGGACACATGACAATAAACTAACTTGAACTTGAACTTGAACTTGAAATCAGAAACGCGGAAAAAGAAGAGAGAAAAGGATTTTGAGGTAATTAAACTGTTCAGAGTAGAAGGAGAAAGGTTGAAGAAAGTAGACCAGGAGGTAAAGAAGACAAAGGAAGAAGGTGAGAAAACAGAATGGCAGAATGAGAGTCAGAAAACCCCGGTTAGAAAGTCGACCTTATATCCAAGCTTGAGAGACCATGAGTCTCCCCCTCCCTACCTGAACCCGGACGGTGTTAAACAGTGTCCCATGGTAAGGGGAACAGTAGAGATAGAAGGAGAAATTACAGGTTGGGATGATGAGAAGGAGCCATGTCCACATGTGGCAGTTATCCTGTGGCGGTCATTCCTTGTGGAGAAAAGGGGATTTGATCAGACAGGATATTATGTATTTACGTGAAATCAGGGGTAGTGTAAATGTGTGAAATGTTAAGGGCTAGGAGAGAAAGACAGAGCTGAGAAAAAGAGCTCAGAGAAGAAGCATTGAGTAGTGTAAAATGTGTAGATAACTGCTTGATTTCTTTGAAGTAAGAATGAAATGAATGTGAGTGTGTGAAAAAAACGGTTTTTGAATGAATTCAAAAGTTCATATATGTGTTGTGTTGGGTTCTTCGTGTGTTAGAAGTCATATGTTATAAGGGGAGGTGTGAATGTCCTTTAAGAAACGAAGCAGGGGAGGTGAATTGGTGCATAACTACTTTGCCGTAAGGGATGTATATTGCCTTCTTTTCTCTTAATTGAAAAGGGGAAAGTTGGAAAATGTAGTTTGTTTGTTTTTCTGATGTTTCTTTTATATTTCTTTTCAGTGAGTTAATTTGGAAAATTGTTACTCGTATGTATTTTAAACTAGGAATTGGAATTTGGAACTAGTAGGGAGAATGGTTTGAAACAATTGGAAATAAGTTAATTGCTGAAAAAACAATCAGTGTTTATGGTTTGCTTAGATAAACATTCTGTTTGGAGAAGGGTAATAAATCAATGGGGCCCAGGAGGAGCAAAGGGAAGCTGGCAAACAATGGGTTAAACATGAATTAAAAGGGTATGATGCTAAAACTACTGGATATTTGTGGAATGAAACACCTTTGAACATCCCTGTTTGACAGAAAAAGTGAAAGTTTATATGGTTTACTTTAATCGGTTGTATTTTACCTGTTTTTAAGATAAAGACAATTGATAAAGTGTACAAAGAAATATCATACAATAAGTAAGATAACTGCAGTTCAGCAAAACATTCACTGTGTCAAAACAAAGCATTGATAAATGAGGAGAATTAAAGGAAATGTCAAGATAAATGTGTGATAAGGGAAGTGTTAGTTATGAATTATATGCCACAGATAAGTGGAAAAGGAGGAGAGGGAAGGAATTAGATGTGCTTAAGCAGTTTAGAGACAAGGGAACGCAGGCAGTGAGGAGACAACAGAAGTAGGAGCCGACAGGTGTGAAAGTAATACATCTGGAGAAGTCAGTGGAAGATTTTAAAAGGAAAGTGGATGAATCTGCAAAGGAAGCTAGAAAATCTGAGATGTAGGAAATTGAGTTTAAAATGAGAAGGAAGACACACCAAAAGGATTAAAGTGGGAAGATATGGTGATAGAAAAAGAGGAATAGTAATTGAGGGATAAATTGACGATACTGCTTTAAAAAGAAAAGAACAGGACAGACACAAAGTATCCTTTGGGGTACCAAGAACGCAAGAGGGCTAAAAATACCTTGCCCAAAAATTTATGATGGGGCAGGAAAATTGATTGGGGCTTTGGAGGAGGAGAACGTGGGATGTTTATTAGCGATGGGAGTTGAAGGCACTGTTGGTGAAAGTAATAGGAATCACTAAACTGACACAATTCCTGAAGATGGCTTCTATAGAAATGCGGTGGATAATGCAATGATCAATGGCACGCCGTTTGACATAGTCAGGCAGAGTGTACGGCAGGCCCCCAGACACTGTTTCCCACTCAAAGTGGACCCCAAGGCACTAAGGGGAGATCCACTGGGGGAGACAGAGAATCCAGCAGCCTATCTGGAAAACCAGCTGAAAGAGTGGAGACTCGAAACTGAACAAGAAATAAAAGGCAACCAGTCAATGAACACTTTACTAGAATGAACACTATATTCTAAACCACTGTGGTGGATGTCATGCCTCCTCAAATCAGAAGTCTAGATTGGGGGAGGTGGTGGGATTGTCATCAATGTCACGCCCCCGGTTCAGCAATCATTTGGTCCATGTGTTCGAGAAATATTGCAAAGATAATAAAAATACTTGCAGACCCGCAGGACGAGTTGCAGAGAAAAGTGCTGCAACTGTAACATGAAGAACTGCAAAGAAAGATGATAAAAAAGGAAAGATAATGTTGTCAATAACAACAGACTTGGCTGGAAAAATGAAATAAGTGATGCACCGACACACAGTCAGTCGTATGACAGAGCCAAGCTGGGGCCAGACAATCCCATGCCAATAATTAATATCTTTGGGAGAGCGTTTCCTCAAATGCCCTATTAGGAGTGAAATACATCTGGACATGAGCCCTGACAGGACTGGGGTCCCTAAGGGAGGAAGGGATCTCAAGGAGGAGGTCAAGGAAGGCTAGTAGAGAGGCAGGTAATGGATAGGGTATATTGGGGATGTGAACAGGTATGGTAATCAGGAAATATTAATTATATTAAGATAGTGGTGAACATAGCTATAATAGGAGCATTAAGAAGAAATGTTGAATCCACATGGCTAGGATGCCGCAGGGATTTAAATACTTGCCTCATGTTTTTTAATCAGATGTTAAAGGTAGATTTGGAAGGTGCACCAGAGATGCCAGAGAGTAATGGTGGATGATTGTTTGTCAGGTTGGAGGCGGGTGTTTAGTGGGGTGCCTCAGGGATCTCTGTTGGGTCCACAGTTTTTAATAATATGTATCAATGATCTGGATGATGGTGTGGTAAATTGAATTAGTAAAAATGCTGATGATACTAAGATAGGTGGTGTTGTGGATAATGAAGCAGATTTTCAAAGTCTACAGAGAGATTTGGGCCATTTGGAATAGTGAGCTAAGAGATGGCAGATGGAGTTTAATGCTGATAAGTGTGAGGTCCTACATCTTGGCAGGACAAAATCAAAATAGGACGTACATGGTAAATGGTAGTGAATTGAGAAATGCCGTTGAACAGAGAGATCTAGGAATAACTGTGTATAGTTCCCTGAAGATGGAGTCTCACGTGGATGGGGAGGCGGAGAAAGCTTTTGGTGTGCTGGCCTTTTTAGATCAGAGCAATGAGTATAGCAGTTGGGGGGTAATGTTAAAATTGTACAAGGAATTGGTGAGGCCGATTCTGGAGTATAGCGTACAATTTTGGTCGCCAAATTTTAGAAAAGCTATGAACAAAATAGAGAGAGTACAGAGGAGAATTACTAGAATGTTGCCTGGGTTGCAGCAACTAAGTTACAGAGAAAGGTTGAATAAGTTAGGGTTATTCGTTGGAACGCAGAAGGTTAAGGGGGACTTGATAAAGGTATTTAAAATGATGAGAGGGATAGACAGCCTAAGGTGGATACGCGTTTCCATTGGGAGTGGGGAGGATTCAAACAAGAGGACATGATTTGAGAATGAAGGGACAGACATTTATGGGGTAGAATGAGGGGGAACTCATTTACTCAGAGAGTGGTAGCTGTTTGGAATGAGCTTCCAATGGAAGTGGTGGAGGCAGGTTTGATTTTATCATTTAAAATTAATTGGATAGGTGTATGGGCAGGAAAAGAATGGAGGGTTATGGTCTGAGTGCGGGTAGATGGGACTGGGTGAGAGTGAGTGTTCGGCATGGACTAGAAGGGCAGAGATGGTCTGTTTCCGTTCTGTAATTGTTATATGATTATATGGTGTACCCTGAGAAAGTATTTGAAACAGTATGTAGATGATTTATTGGTTTGTTCCACAAGTAAGAAGCAATGTGAGTGAGACATTTTAATTTCTTGGAAAAGCTGGCATAGGAGGTCATAAAGTATCCAGGAAGAGGTGGCTGTTTTGTCAGCAGCAGGTAGAATATTCAGCACGTAGTATCCAAAGAAGTGAAAGCTTTAGCACAGGATCAAATTGAAGCAATAATTAAAGCTCCTAACCCTCAGAAAGTAGGACTTATGGTGATGATTTAGGGAATGGCAGAATATAGTTTAGACTAGATTGGAGAGTATGTTAAAATTGTGAAGTCATTAAGAAAAATAATGAAGGAAGTAGGACACACAAGTCTGAGGAATGTTTTACAGTCAGAGTCGTTGAATGAAGATGACAAAGGTCTTGGTTGTGGATGTTTCTGGTTAAAGGGATCATAATAGCAAGTCTGCAAGGTTTGCAGTGGTGCGACAGGATGAATTAGAATTTAAGGTAATTAAATTGGAAGTTTACCTGTAAATTTGCTCAGCTCAGTTGGCAGAAATTAGGGTTTTAAGAGCATGATTAGAAAGGGAAATCAAGGTGCAGATAATGCAGCCAGAACAACATCTGGAGGATATTCAGGTATTAATACGCCTGAGGTAAGTTTGGATCTGGACCCCACAGAGGACATAATTCAAATGCAAAGGTAAGGTCATCTAAGCAGAACTTAAAGGGCATGTGGATACTGAAGGATTAGAATGTGGATACTGAAGGATTCGGTGGGCGGCGCGACTCTCGTCAGCAGCGGCCTCTGCAGTCCGTCTGTGTTTTATTATTTTTTGTCTCGTTTTTATGTAGTTTTTGTTATTTTTTTTATTGGGGTATGTGTGTGTGGGGGGGGGGGGGGGTGGGGGGAGGGGCTAACTTTAAAATATCTTCCTGCACGGGAGACCCGACCTTTTCTTTGTCGGGTCTCCGTTGTCGTTCGGGCTGCAACGTGGAGCGGCCTCCGACAGGAACGACCTGGGGCTCCAGCTGCGGAGCTGCCGACTACTCACCGTCACGGGGCTGGCCGAGTCCGGAGCGGGTGGAGCGGTGGCGGACGCTGCTGCGACCCGACCCCCGGAGATTCGGAGGCTGCAACTGCGGGTTTGGTGGACGACGGCACCGGGAGTCCGCGGGTCCCTGCTGGGTGACCGCTTTTCGGGGCTTCCGCAACGGCGACTTCTCCCGCCCGAGTTGCGGGGTTGATGAGCACCTGGAGCGGAGCCTTACACCATCGCCCCGCGCGGCATGGAATGGCCGCGGGACTTTGCGAGCGCACGCCGGGGGCTCTAACATCAAGACCCGGTGCGCGACCTTGCATCACCCGGCGTGGCTTTAATGGCCGCGGGACAATCGCCATCGCCAGCCGGGGGCTTTGATTTTGACTCTGATTCTGACTCTGACATGGGGGGGGGGGGAGAGTGCAGCGGAGAGCTAAGTTTTTTTTGCCTTCCATCACAACGATGTGATGGATGTTTGTGTACACTTGTTGTGTCTCGGATCTTTTTGTTTTGTAATGTATGGCTGCAGAAACGACATTTCGTTTGGACCTCAAGGGGTCCAAATGAAAATAAATTAAATTGTATTGTATTGTATTCTATTGTATTATATACATAGATACATAGAAAATAGGTGCAGGAGTAGGCCATTCGGCCCTTCGAGCCTGCACCGCCATTCAATATGATCATGGCTGATCATCCAACTCAGTCTCCCGTACCTGCCTTCTCTCCATACCCCCTGATCCCTTTAGCCACAAGGGCCACATCTAACTTCCTCTTAAATATAGCCAATGAACTGGCCTCAACTACCCTCTGTGGCAGAGAGTTCCAGAGATTCATCACTCTCTGTGTGAAAACGTTTGTTCTCATCTCGGTCCTAAAGGATTTCCCCCTTATCCTTAAGCTGTGACCCCTTGTCCTGGACTTCCCCAACATCGGGAACAATCTTCCTGCATCTAGCCTGTCCAACCCCATAAGAATTGTGTACGTTTCTATAAGATCCCCTCTCAATCTCCTAAATTCTAGCGAGTATAAGCCAAGTCTATCGAGTCTTTCTTCATATGGAAGTCCTGACATCCCAGGAATCAGTCTGGTGAACCTTCTCTGCACTCCCTCTATGGCTATAATGTCCTTCCTCAGATTTGGAGACCACAACTGTACGCAATACTCCAGGTGTGGTCTCTCCAAGACCATGTGCAACTGCAGTAGAACCTCCCTGCTCCTATACTCAAATCCTTTTGCTATGAAAGCTAACATACCATTCGCTTTCTTCACTGCCTGCTGCACCTGCATGCCTACTTTCAATGACTGGTGTACCATGACACCCAGGTCTCGCTGCATCTCCCCTTTTCCTAATCGGCCACCATTTAGATAATAGTCTGAATAATATTGATAGTACCTACCCCATTGCTGACCATTCTTATGACAGAAGTACATGGGTTAGATTATTGCGCAAGGGGGGAAGTAATGAGGGTAAAACGTATGGGTTTTGGTCACTTTACTTGAAGGTGTCGGTGGACGACGTTTCATCCCAATATGAGGTATGTGATCTAAACAAGATTATGACAATGTCAGAAAGGGAATAACAATGCCTATAGGTCACATTCCTGTGCCTGAAGTTCCTTTTAGGCACCTGGTGATCGACTATGTGGACATAATAAAGAAGGTAAGAGGGAAAAGGTATATGCTAGTAGTGATTGAGCAGGTGTGTGGAGGCAGTACTGTCCAAAGATTTAGTTGCAAGGACTGTAATAATGTTTCTGACGAATTAGGTAATCTCAAGGTTTGGTGGGCCTACAGAAATCATAATGATAACGTATTGGTTTTCATTCAGTGAGTAGTCAAGCTGATGCTACAGTCTTTAGAGTAAAACAAAGATTTGGGGGGGTGTATCATCTGTAGTCACAGGGCATGGTGGAAAGAATAAATGGTACATTGAAGGCTAAGAGAAATAAGATTTGTGTAACTACAAAGTTGAATTGGATCGATGCCCTGCCATTGGCACTGATGAGTTGTCGCATGCAAACTAACCAAATAACCCACATAACACCACATGAGATGCTTACTGGCTGAGCCATGCAGTTGAGTCAATGGAGACGTCCCAATAAGGTACCGAGTTTGGAACAGTTAGAGGTAAAATGTAAGCAGTGTATGCAACAGTTAATTATGATGCACAAGTCTATTTATGCACAGACAAAGCAAAAGCAGTTGAAGGTGAACCAGGAGGAAGGATCCTTTAAACCTAAAGACACGGTGTATGCATGAGCTTTCCGGATCACCCACCGCTGTTCAGGTGGAATGTTGATCTACCTGGTACCATCTCAATCCGTACATGAGGGCTGTCCCACAGGTATGACTCGATAATAGCCCTGAGGTAAGTGAACAGGAGGACAAAGAAGTGAGGGAAGAGCAGAGCTTTAACATGATAATAAGTGAGGTTTTTGGAGATATTAGTGACTCTAAGAATGTTGTAAATAAGATCAGAATAAGGGGATGTATGTGTTTTGGTTTGGGGAACAATGCTTCATCTTCATACCTAATAATACTAGCCCAGAGGGGTTTTTCACTAAAGCAATGGATATATTGAGAATTTTGAAGAAAGAGATCGAGCAGAGTGTGGGTTTTGGACATGACGTCTTTAATTGGCTGGGGAAATTAGGCAGTTGGGGATCATGGCTGATTAAGATAGGGGTGAAAATTGGAGTTGCATTGCTGGGGGTTATTGTGGTGCTATGTTGTGTCTTACCCTGTGTTAGGTTTTTTCTAGTAAGAGCCACTGCCAAGAAGCTTTCGTTGATCCAGGATAAAGGTTTCCCCTAAGAAGAAGACACGGAGGATAGAATACTACGATGATGTGCAGAACATGCCAGAGATGTTGAACTATAGATTGTGCGGAGAACTGGGTCTTTTTCTCCACCCTGGTAGAAAGGGGGGTGGGTTTTTGGCTCAGATCTCCAGGTTTTTAGAGAAAGATCACTATAAAACTGAGCATTCCAAACTTAAGATCCCTGAAATTGGTCGTAGTTTAATTTGACAACCAAGATGTGAAGCTTGTGGTGTTCTTTTTCTATGAGACTTAAGAAGTCTCAGAGGGGTCATATATAGTAGATATTATTTTCTGTATTAAATGTATCTTATATAAATGTATTTGAAAGTTGTTTAAGAAGTGTGGCCGTTCTCAGGTTACAGGCCATTTGGTCAGTCACAGACCACATGCTTTTTCTCAGGAGACATTCTGCAATACAAGGGGCTCAGCATTTACCATTGGCTCATGTTGGGTGGAGTGTATGTGACATTTGTATGTTGAATTTATTTTGTTTATACAAACTGAGGGGACTAAGATGTTGAGAAAGAATGGTGGTCTAGAAATGTACCAATCTTTGAATAATGTTGTCAGTGTGAATGCAAGGTCGTAAAGAGGCCCCATGGAATGTCTCTCCCTAAACAAGGGGGATCCCTACATAGGAGGGGGAGGGAAGTGTAAGATAGCCAAGAGACAATTATCGTTTGTCACCTGGGACAGTTTTATGATCCTGGCTATAGGAGATGTGGGTTTGCAAAGAGAGTGAATTCCTATTTTGAAGTGTGTAACGTAAGATAATGTTAGTTTAAATATGATTTATAAAGAAGATCATCTGGGATAGATATATTGTCCTTTAATTAGGGAAATATATATGGTATTTTTATTTTACATTAGATTTTTGTGTTTAGATCTGTAGTTTGAGAAGTTACATTATTTCCCAAGATGTATAGGTTTAATTGGAGCAATGTCTTGTATATACAAATTGTGTAATCGCTTTATCTTTAGTATTTTGAGAAGAGGGTTCTGGGAAGTATCTATTCTTTTGAGTTTCACTTTCTTGGAATGAAATCTGAACAAAGGAGTTACACGCACATGGCAAAGAAAGGAAGAAGCCACGAGGCCAGCAAGGGGCCATAAAGGGGCGTCATGTGACTTATGACTGTGGTTATTGTGGAAAAGTACTGGTAAGAAGGGCATAAGATGAAGCGAGTGATTGGCTGGAAATAAGGGAATGTTAGCAAATGATTGGATATGGAAATGTAACATGTAATGCTGATTTGAAAATGATATAAGAAGCAACGATCCTTTGTCTTGGAGAGAGCGCGAGAGAAAGCTCCACGTGATTTGATGTGTGGAAAAGTAGTAGCCTTTATTTGCAAATAAAGTTTGAACTTCTTGAAGAATTCTCCACGTGATCTGAATTCATTTGAGCATCGGAAAACCACAACATAATTGGCGCAGCGAGCAGGGTCGGTAAGAGACTATCGATTAAAAGACAAAACGTTTAGGGTGCTTCTAAGACAACGGGAAACAGGGTGGCCACCCAAAACAAAACATTTGGCGATTTTCCGCTTTATTTGGAAAATAACCTGTTGTACATGGAAAGCCATTGAGGACACAGAAGTGCCTACATAGTCAGAAGGTCTCTCCGGCCCAAGAATCTGGCACTAAATTGTCTAGGAGACGTGGGGGATTGCTCGAGAAGTCCGCGCAATAGGGTAAGTAGAAAATAGTTAAGCTAAATAGTATTTTGTACAGAATGTATATAAGACTATACAGAGGCCACCTGTTGAGAAGAATGCAGGCTTGCCTAGGTAAGGAAAGATCCTAAGGCATGAGTGGATTAGATCGTTGAGAAGGGGGCGAGATCCAAGGAGAAAAGAGTGGATTAGATCGTTGAGAAGTGGCCGAGATCCAAGGAGAAACGAGCGGATTAGATCGTTGGTAAGGGGACGAGATTCGCGTTGAAATGTGTGGATTAGACCGTTGAGAAAGAGGGGCGGGGTCCACGTGTGTAGGAAAGCATAAAAAAAATAAAATTAAATAAAAATAAATAAAATACAAAATAATAAAATGAAAAATAATAAAAAATAATAAAATGAAAAATAATAAAAAATATTAAAATGAAAAATAATAAAAATAATAAAATAAAATAATATAGAAAAAGGATGGAACAGAAGTAAGGATTACGACTGGGTTGATTGATGACGTCTGGGAATTTTTTTTACGATGAGTAAGGTAACTGCAGTCGAATTGTTAAGTAAAACGTTCCCTGTATCTAAAGAGGACATTATAAAACATTCTGAGAAATGGGAAACAAGGACGGAGAAATTAGTGACAAAATGGCCCAAGGAATTTCGATATAAATTTGTGTGATGAGATGGAAATATTAATCAAGAATTATATGTCTGAAGATAAATCAGAAACACGGAAAAAGAAGAGGTAAAAGGAGTTAGAGGTAATTAAATTGTTCAGAGTAGAAGGATAGAGGTTGAAAAAAGTATACCAGGAGGTAAAGAAGACAAAGGAAGAAGGTGAGTAAACAGAAAGGCAGAATGAGAGTCAGAAAACCCCGGTTAGAAAGTCGACCTTATATCCAAGCTTGAGAGACCATGAGTCTCCCCCTCCCTCCCTGAACCCGGACGGTGTTAAACAGTGTCCCATGGTAAGGGGAACAGTAGAGATAGAAGGAGCAATTACAGGTTGGGATGATGAGAAGGAGCCAGTGTCCACATGTGGCAGTTATCCTGTGGCGGTCATTCCTTGTGGAGAAAAGGGGATTTGATCATACAGGATATTATGTATTTACGTGAAATCAGGGGTAGTGTAAAAGTGTGAAATGTTAAGGGCTATGAGAGAAAGACAGATCTGAGACAAATAGCTCAGAGAAGAAGCATTGAGTAGTTTAAAATGTGTAGATAACTGCTTAATTTCTTTGAAGTAAGAAGGAAATGAATGTGAGTGTGTGAAAAAAATGGTTTTTGAATGAATTCAGAAGTACATATATGTGTTGTGTTGGGTTCTTCGTGTGTTAGAAGTCATATGTTATAAGGGGAGGTGTGAATGTCCTTTAAGAAACGAAGCAGGGGAGGTGAATTGGTGCATAACTACTTTGCTGTAAGGGATGTATATTGCCTTCTTTTCTCTTAATTGAAAAGGAGAAAGTTGGAAAATGTAGTTTGTTTGTTTTTCTGATGTTTCTTTTATATTTCTTTTCAGTGAGTTAATTTGGAAAATTGTTACTCGTATGTATTTTAAACTAGGAATTGGAAATTGGAACTAATATGGAGAATGGTTTGAAAAAATTGGAAATAAGTTAATTGCTGAAAAAACAATCAGTGTTTATGGTTTGTTTAGATAAACATTCTGTTTGGAGAAGGGTAATACATCAATGGGGCCCAGGAGGCGAAAAGGGAAGCTGGCAAACAATAGGTTAAACATGAATTAAAAGGGTATGATGTTAAAACTACTGGATATTTCTGGAATAAAACACCTTTGAACACCCCTGTTTGACAGAAAAAGTGAAAGTTTATATGGTTTACTTTAATCTGTTGTATTTTACCTGTTTTTAAGATACAAACAATTGATAAAGTGCACAAAGAAAGATCATACAATAAGTAAGACAACTGCAGTTCAGCAAAACATTCACTGTTTCTAAAGAAAGCATTTAGAAATGAGGAGAAATAAAGGAAATGTCAAGAGAAATGTGTGATAAGGGAAGTGTTAGTTATGAATTATATGCCACAGATAAATGGAAAAGGAGGAGAGGGCAGGAATTAGATGTACTTAAGCAGTTTAGAGACAAGGGAAAGCAGGCAGTGAGGAGACAGCAGAAGTAGGAGCCGACAGGTGTGAAAGTAATACATCTGGAGAAGTCAGTGGAAGATTTTAAAAGGAAAGTGGATGAATCTGCAAAGGAAGATAGAAAATCTGAGGTAGGAAATTGAGTTTAAAATGAGAAGGAAGGCACACCAAAAGGATTAAAGTGGGATGATATGGTGATATAAAAAGAGTAATAGTAATTGAGCGATAAATTGACGATACTGCTTTAATAAGAAAAGAACAGGACAGACACAACGTATCCTTTGGCGTACCAAGAACGCAAGAAGGCTAAAACATACCTTGCCCAAAAATTTATGATGAGGCAGGAAAATGGATTGGGGCTTTGGAGGAGGAGAACGTGGGATGTTTATTGGCGATGGGAGTTGATGAAAGTAATAGGAATTATTAAACAGCGATGTGAGTTGGTGAAAGTAATAAGAATCACTAAACTGACACAATTCCTGAAGATGGCTTCTATAAAAATGCGGTGGATAATGCAATGATCAATGGCACGCCGTTTGACATAGCCAGGCAGAGGGTATGGCAGGCCCCCAGACACTGTTTCCCACTCAAAGTGGACCCCAAGGCACTAAGGGGAGATCCACTGGGGGAGACAGAGAATCCAGCAGCCTATCTGGAAAACAAGCTGAAAGAGTGGAGACTCGAAACTGAACAAGAAATAAAAGGCAACCAGTTAATGAACACTTTACTAGAATGAACACTATATTCTGAACCACTGAGGTGGATGTCATGCCTCCTCAAATCAGAATACTAGATTGGGGGACGTGGTGGGATTGTCATCTATGTCCCACCCCCGGTTCAGCAATCATTTGGTCCATGTGGTCGAGAAATATTGCAAAGATAAGAAAAAGACTTGCAGACCTGCAGGACGAGTTGCAGAGAAAAGTGCTGCAACTGTAACATGAAGAGCTGCAAAGAAAGAGCATAAAAAAGGAAAGACAATGTTGTCAATAACAACAGACTTGCCCTGAAAAACTGAAATAAGTGATGCACCGACACACAGAGTCCTATGACAGAGGCAAACAAGGGCCAGATAATCCCATGCCAATAATAAATATCTTTGGGAGATCGTTTCCTCAAATGCCCTATTACGAGTGAAATAAATCTGGACATGAGCCCTGACAGGACCGAGGTCCCTAAGGGAGGGAGGGATCTCAAGAAGGAGGTCAAGGAAGGCTAGTATAGAGGCAGGTAATGGATAGGGTATATTGGGGATGTGAACAGGTATGGTAATCAGGAAATAATAATTATATTAAGATAGTGGTGAACATAGCTATGATAGGAGCATTAAGAAGAAATGTTGAATCCACATGGCTAGGATGCCGCAGGGATTTAAATACGTGCCTCATGTTTTTAAATCAGATGTTAAAGGTAGATCTGGAAGGTGCACCAGAGATGCCAGAGAGTAATGGTGGATGATTGTTTGTCAGGTTGGAGGCGGGTGATTTGTGGGGTGCCTCAGGGATCTGTGTTGGGTCCACAGTTGTTTATAATATGTATCAATGATCTGGATGATGGTGTGGTAAATTGAATTAGTAAAAATGCTGATGATATTAAGATAGGTGGTGTTGTGGATAATGAAGCAGATTTTCAAAGTCTACAGAGAGATTTGGGCCATTTGGAATAGTGAGCTAAGAGATGGCAGATGGTGTTTAATGATGATACGTGTGAGGTGCTACATCTTGGCAGGACAAAATCAAAATAGGGCGTACATGGTAAATGGTAGTGAATTGAGAAATGCCGCTGAACAGAGAGATCTAGGAATAACTGTGTATAGTTCCCTGAAGATGGAGTCTCACGTGGATGGGGTGGCGGAGAAAGCTTTTGGTGTGCTGGCCTTATTAGATCAGAGCAATGAGTATAGTGGTTGGGAGGTAATGTTAAAATTGTACAAGGCATTGGTGAGGCCGATTCTGGAGTATTGCGTACAATTTTGGTCGCCAAATTATAGAAAAGCTGTGAACAAAATAGAGAGAGTACAGGGGAGAATTACTAGAATGTTGCCTGGGTTGCAGCAACTAAGTTACAGAGAAAGGTTGAATAAGTTAGGTTTATTCGTTGGAACGCAGAAGGTTAAGGGGGACTTGATAAAGGTATTTTAAATGATGAGAGGGATAGACAGCCTAAGGTGGATAAGCGTTTCCATTGGGAGTGGGGAGGATTCAAACAAGAGGACATGATTTGAGAATTAAGGGACAGACATTTATTGGGTAGAATGAGGGGGAACTCATTTACTCAGAGAGTGGTAGCTGTGTGGAATGAGCTTCGAATGGAAGTGGTGGAGGCAGGTTTGATTGTATCATTTAAAATGAATTGGATATGTCTATGGACAGGAAAAGAATGGAGGGTTATGGTCTGAATGCGAGTAGATGGGACTGGGTGAGAGTGAGTGTTCGGCATGGACTAGAGGGGCTGAGATGGTCTGTTTCCGTACTGTAATTGTTATATGATTATATGGTGTACCCTGAGAAAGTATTTGAAACAGTATGTAGATGATTTATTGGTTTGTTCCACAAGTAAGAAGCAATGTGAGTGAGACATTTTAATTTCTTGGAAAAGCTGGCATAGGATGTCATAAAGTATCCAGGTAGAGGTGGCTGTTTTGTCAGCAGCAGGTAGAATATTCAGCACGTAGTATCCAAAGAAGTGAAAGCTGTAGCACAGGATCAAATTGAAGCAATAATTAAAGCTCCTAACCCTCAGAAAATAGGACTTATGGTGATGATTTAGGGAATGGCAGAATATAGTTTAGACTAGATTGGAGAGTATGTTAAAATTGTGAAGTCATTAAGAAAAATAATGAAGGAAGTAGGACACACAAGTCTGAGGAATGTTTTACAGTCAGAGTCGTTGAATGAAGATGACAAAGGTCTTGGTTGTGGATGTTTCTGGTTAAAGGGATCATAATAGCAAGTCTGCAAGGTTTGCAGTGGTGCGACAGGATGAATTAGAATTTAAGGTAATTAAATTGGAAGTTTACCTGTAAACTTGCTCAGATTAGTTGACAGAAATTAGGGTTTTAAGAGCATGATTAGAAAGGGAAATCAAGGTGCAGATAATGCAGCCAGAACAACATCTGGAGGATGTTCAGGGATTAATACGCCTGAGGTAAATTTGGATCTGGACCCCACAGAGGACATAATTCAAATGCAAGGTAAGGTAATCTAAGCAGAACTTAAAGGGCATGTGGATACTGAAGGATTATTGATAGTACCTACACCATTGCTGACCATTCTTATGACAGAAGTACATGGGTTAGATTATTGCGCAAGGGGGAAAGTTATGAGGGTAAAAAGTATGGGTTTTGGTCACGAAGGTGTCGGTGGACCACGTTTCATCCCAATATGAGGTATGTGATCTAAACTAGATTATGACAATGTCAGAAAGGGAATAACAATGCCTATAGGTCACATTCCTGTACCTGAAGGTCCATTTAGGCACCTGGTGATCGACTATGTGGACATAATAAAGAAGGTAAGAGGATAAAGGGATATGCTAGTAGTGATTGAGCAGGTGTGTGGAGGCAGTACTGTCCAAAGATTTAGATGCAAGGACTGTAACAATGTTTCTGACGAATGAGGCAATCTCAAGGTTTGGTGGGCCTACAGAAATCATAATGATAACGTATTGGTTTTCATTCAGTGAGTAGTCAAGCTGGTGCTACAGTCTTTAGAGTGAAACAAAGATTTGGGTGTGTGTATCATCTGTAGTCACAGGGCATGGTGGAAAGAATAAATGGTACATTGAAGGCTAAGAGAAATAAGATTTGTGTAACTACAAAGTTGAATTGGATCGATGCCCTGCCATTGGCACTGATGAGGTGTCGCATGCAAACTAACCAAATAACCCACATAACACCACATGAGATGCTTACTGGCTGACCCATGCAGGTGAGTCAATGGAGACGTCCCGATAAGGTACCGAGTTTGGAACAGTTAGAGGTAAAATGTAAGCAGTGTATGCAACAGTTAATTATAATGCACAAGTCTATTTATGCACAGACAAAGCAAAAGCAGTTGAAGGTGAACCAGGAGGGAGGATCCTTTAAACCTAAAGACACGGTGTATGCATGATCACCCACCGCTGTTCAGGTGGACGGTTGATCTACCTGGTACCATCTCAATCCGTACGTGAGGGCTGCCCCACAGGTATGACTCGATAATAGCCCTGAGGTAAGTGAACAGGAGGACAAAGAAGTGAGGGAAGAGCAGAGCTTTAACATGATAATAAGTGAGGTTTTTGGAGACATTGGTGACTAAGAATGGTGTAAATAAGATCAGAATAAGGGAGTGTATGTGTTTTGGTTTGGGGAACAATGCTTCACCTTCATACCTAATAATACTAGCCCAGAGGAGTTTTTCACTAAAGCAATGGATAGATTGAGAATTTTGAAGAAAGAGAACGAGCAGAGTTTGATTTTGGACATGACGTCTTTAATTGGCTGGGGAAATTAGGCAGTTCGGGATCATGGCTGATTAAGATAGGGGTGAACATTGGAGTTGCATTGCTGGGGTTATTGTGGTGCTATGTTGTGTCTAACCTGTGTTATGTTTTTTCTAGTAAGAGCCACTGCCAAGCAGCTTTCGTTGATCCAGGATAAAGGTTTCCCCAAAGAAGCAGACACGGAGGATAGAATACTACGACGATGTGCAGAACATGCCAGAGATGTTGAACTATAGATTGTGCGGAGAACTGGGTCTTTTTCCCCACCCTAGTGGAAAGGGGGGTGGGTTTTTGGCTCAGTTATCCTGGTTTTTAGAGAAAGAACACTATAAAACTGAACATTCCAAACTTAAGGTCCCTGAAATTGGTCGTAGTTTAATTTGACAACCAAGATGTGAAGCTTGTGGTGTTCTTTTTCTATGAGACTTAATAAGTCTCAGAGGGGGGATATATAGTAGATATTATTTTCTGTATTAAATGTATCTTATATAATCTGTATTTGAAAGTTGTTTAAGAAGTGTGGCCGTTCTCAGGTTACAGGCCATTTGGTCAGTCACAGACCACATGCTTTTTCTCAGGAGACATTCTGTAATACAAGGGGCTCAGCATTTACCATTGGCTCATGTTGGATGGAGGGTATGTGACCTTTGTATGTTGAATTTATTTTGTTTATACAAACTGAGGGGACTAAGATGTTGAGAAAGAATAGTGGTATAGAAATGTACCAATATTTGAATAATGTTGTCAGTGTGAATGCAAGGTCGTAAAGAGGCCCCATGGAACGTCTCTCCCTAAAGAAGGGGGATCCCTACAAGGAGGGGGAGGGAAGTGTAAGATAGCCTAGAGACAATAATCGTTTGTCACCTGGGACAGTTTTATGATCCTGGCTATAGGAGATGTGGGTTTGCAAAGAGAGTGAATTCCTATTTTAAAGTGTGTAACGTAAGATAATGTTAGTTTAAATATGATTTATAAAGAAGATCATCTGGGATATATATATTGTCCTTTAATTAGGGAAATATATATGGTATTTTTATTTTACATTAGATCTTTGTGTTTGGTCTGTAGTTTGAGAAGTTACATTATTTCCCAAGATGTATAGGTTTAATTGGAGCAATGTCTTGTATATACAAATTGTGTAATCACTTTATCTTTAGTATTTTGAGAAGTGGGTTCTGGGAAGTATCTATTTTTTGTGAGTTTCACTTTGTTGGAATGAAATTTGAACAAAGGAGTTACACGCACACGGCAAAGAAAGGAAAAAGCCACGAGGCTAGCAAGGGGCCATAAAGGGGAGTCATGTGACTTGTGACTGTGGTTATTGTGTAAAAGTACTGGTAAGAAGGTATTAAGAGGAAGCGAGTGATTGGCTGGAAATAAGGGAATGTTAGCAAATGATTGGAGATGGAAATGTAACAGGGGTGGGGCATGCTGATTTGAAAATGATATAAGAAGCAACGATCCTTTGTCTTGGAGAGAGCGCGGGTGAAAGCTCCACGTGATTTGATGTGTGGAAAAGTAGTAGCCTTTATTTGCAAATAAAGTTTGAACTTCTTGAAGAATTCTCCACGTGATCTGAATTCATTTGAGAATCGGAAAATTACAACACTCACTCGCAGACACGCACGCAAACAAGGCGAGACGTTTGGTAATATATAGATAGATAAAGAAGCCAAAGCAATCTATCAACAAAGGTTTTATATTTTTACCAAAATAAACTAAAAAAATGAGGGCAGTGTCAACATGTCGAGTGATCATAGGAAATATAACATGAATACATAACGATGGATGGAAGAAAAAGCACAAAGTGCTGGAGTAACTCAGCGGGGCAGGCAGCATCTCTGGAGAAAATGTAGGTTTAAAATGACATCGGAACATTGTAATGGGAGCTGAGGGGCATTATTGTTCACGCAGAGGTTGGTGGGTGCATGTAACGATTTGCGAGAGGTTAGCACGGTGGCGCAAATGTAGAGTTGCTGCCTTAGAGCGCTTACAGCATCAGCATCTGTATGGAGTTTGCAACTTTTCCCCGTGACCTGCGTGGGTTTTCACCGATATCTTCGGTTTCTTCCCACACTGCAAGGACGGACAGGTTTGTGGATTAATGTTCTTGGTATAGATGCAAATTGTCCCCAGTGTATGTGGGATAGTGTTAATATGTGGGGAAAGCTCGTCTGGGCGGACTCGGTGGGCCGAAGGGCCTATTTTCCCGTTGTATCTGTAAACTAAACGAAACCAAGACATATGAGATAGTTGAGGCAGGAACTGAACAACATTATAAAAACACATGCTGACAAATATATTGATTTAGATGTATGTGGGTGAGACGCGGGTCTCGGGCTCCAGCTAAGGTACAGCGTTGTGCTCGGCATTGGCTAGATGGCTGAATGGTCGGTTTCCGTGCTGTTTGACTCTATGACTCTAAGACCCGTTCACACAAGTTCCATGTTATCCCACCACTACATTCACTCCTTGCACACACGAGGCCCAGCGCAAATTGGAGGAACAGTATCTGATATTTCATTCGGCTACTTACACTCCAACAGTGTGAACATTGAAGGTACACAAAAATGCTGGAGATACTAAACGGGTGCAGCAGCATTTATGGAGCGAAGGAAATAGGTAACGTTTCGAGCCGAAACCCTTCTTCAGACAGTGCGAACATTGACTCATTTAACTTCAAGTCACCCTTGCTTTCCTCCTCTCTCCATCCCCTCCCCTTGCCAGTTCTCCGACAAGTCTCACTGTCTGTGCTGCACCACTTTCTGTTTACAGGTATTAATGCCACCTGCTGGATATTCAGGTTCCTACAGCTTTGAGTTAACTTCCTGCCTAACAGGAAAGGTATCATGAACCTGGAAGTCCAGCTCAGGGAGATATCGCATGGCGTTGACTGTAATTCCAGTGTGTAATCTACTGCCATTTACCGCACTAGTTTGTTAGACGCATTGTCTGTGAGTAATTATGTTTGTGTAACAGCATATTTATAAGTTCTTTATCCAGTGTCCCATTCATGCCAAGATTCATCCATTAAAGAAGTGCAGAGCCTTCAGAGAAAAGAGCCTGGAAGACCGCAAACACTTCCTTAAGTAACATTCCATTTGTTTCCGCTGCTGCTCCTCCACAAGTCATTTCGCCAAGAACTGTACAGCAGAAGTGAAATGTACCGAGTGCAACAATGACATACACCTCTCCGCTCTACATCCAGGCCCAGCCCCCTGGAAGTCCGAGCCATCTCGCCCCGCATCTGAGCATGGCTGGGAGGAAGAGGTAGCAGTAAACCAGGAGATCACCTCCAGATGCACGGAGGTGTGCGGTGAAGGGGTCAGCGCGACAGCATGTGCTAAGATATGCCTCATCTCAGTCTATCCAGAAGGACGTCGCCAAGAGGCACGCAGGATGTACGCCATCATAGATGAATAGAACAACCGCTCTCTTGCAACATCGGAGTTTTTCAATATCTTTGGGATCGAAGGAAATCTTAAGCCATATTCACTGCGGACATGTGCCGGGCTAATACATGATAAATGGTAGGGAATTGAATAATACAGTTGAACAGAGGGATCTGGGAATAACCGTGCATAGTTCCTTGAAGGTGGAATCTCATATAGATAGGGTGGTAAAGAAAGCTTTTGGTATGCTAGCCTTTATAAATCAGAGCATTGAGTATAGAAGCTGGGATGTAATGTTAAAATTGTACAAGGCATTGGTGAGACCAAATCTGGAGTATGGTGTACAATTTTGGTCGCCCAATTATAGGAAGGATGTCAACAAAATAGAGAGAGTACAGAGGAGATTTACTAGAATGTTGCCTGGGTTTCAACAACTAAGTTACAGAGATAGGTTGAATAAGTTAGGTCTTTATTCTCTGGAGCGCAGAAGGTTAAGGCGGGACTTGATAGAGGTCTTTAAAATGATGAGAGGGATAGACAGAGTTGATGTGATCAAGCTTTTCCCTTTGAGACTAGGGAAGATTCAAACAAGAGGACATGACTTCAGAATTAAGGGACAGAAGTTTAGGGGTAACATGAGGGGGAACTTCTTTACTCAGAGAGTGGTAGCGGTGTGGAATGAGCTTCCAGTGGAAGTGGTGTCGGCAGGTTCGTTGGTATCATTTAAGAATAAATTGGATAGGCATATGGATGAGAAGGGAATGGAGGGTTATGGTATGAGTGCAGGCAGGTGGGACTAAGGGAAACAAATTGTTCGGCGCGGACTTGTAGGGCCGAGATGGCCTGTTTCCGTGCTGTAATTGTTATATGGTTATATGGTTATATGGCTTAAGCAGACTGCAGGTAGAGCAGCCTGCGGTTACATGGTGGAGTCTGTGGATGAGAAGACATTGCTCCTTCTTCCTCCACTCCTAGAATGCAATCAAGTGCCTTACAACCGTGCCGAGATCCCCACTACCAACGCTGCGCATCACCACAGCCATCTCAGATGCATTGCCAACGTGATTCCTCCACTGGACCCAAAGGCCAAAATACTGTTCCTATTGGGAAGAGATATTCTGCAAGTGCATAAAGTGAGGAAAAAAATTAACGGTCCCAACAATGCCCCGTTCGCCCAGAAGCTAGATTTGGGATGGGTCGTTGTCGGCGATGTATGTCTTGGTGGAGCACATCGACCTACCCAAGTGGACACCTACAAGACCTGCATTCTAGGAAACGGTCGACCTATCTACCTCACACCATGCACGAGCCACGTTACGGTGAAGGAGAAGTTCACGTACTCGCCTCTTTGTGAGGATGATCCAGAGTTGATGTCCACGGGAGACCTCATGTGGACAGAACCTGGCGCAGTCAGTCTTCCGTCGTACTGCCAGCGATAACGACCTAGCACCGTCATTCGATGACCTGAGGTTTATCCAGCTTATGGATGACCAATGTTACCAAGATAACTCAAATAGCTGGGTCGCACCTCTGCCGTTTCAGTCACCCAGGCAGCATTTGCCCAATAATCGAGAATACGCTAACAACACTCACTTCTCTCCGGCGGACTTTGGAAAAACGACCACAAATGAAGGCGCACTACTTGGAGTTCATGGACAAAATGCTCAGCAATCAGCATGCAGAAGTAGCCCCACCACTCAGAGCTGATCAAGCGTGTTGGTATCTTCCCTCATTTGGAGTCTATCATCCCAGAAAGCAAGATCAAATTCGCGTAGTGTTTGACTCCAGCGCACCATTTGATGGGGTTTCATTGAATGACGTGCTGCTCAAAGGACCCGAGCTCAACAACAGCCTACTAGGAGTCCTCATGAGATTCAGGAAGGAACCGGTGGGAGTCATCGCTGATATTCAGCACATGTTCTACTGTTTCGTCGTCAGAGAAGACCATCGAGATTTCCTACGCTTCCTGTGGTATCGTAACAACAATCCAGAGAGTGACATCATCGACTACAGGATGCGCGTGCATGTGTTTGGCAACATCCCCTCACCGGTTGTCGCCACATACGGTCTCCGAAGAGCTGCCAACGAAGAAGAAACAACCTATGGCAACGACGCTCGCAAGTTCATCGAACGCGACTTCTACGTAGATGACGGGGTGAAGTCGTTCCCTACAGAAGCAGAAGCGATCCGCGTCCTCAATCGTGCCCAGGAGATGCTCGCAGTATCAAACCTCAGGCTGCACAAGGTCGTATCGAACAGAGTGCAGTCATTGAATTATTTCCTACTGAAGATCGAGGAAAGGACATCAAGGATCTCAACCTGTTCGCCGATTACCTCCCTCTCCAGCGCAGTCTTGGTGTGTCCTGAAATATTGCTGCAGATACGTTAACATTTCAGTGCTTCGCGGAGAAGAATCCCTACCATATATAACCATATAACAATTTACAGCACGGAAACAGGCCATCTCGACCCTTCAAGTCCGTGCCGAACACGTATTCTCCCCTAGTCCCATATACCTGCGCTCAGACCATAACCCTCCATTCCTTTCTCGTCCATATAACTATCCAATTTATTTTTAAATGATAAAAACGAAACCTGCCTCCACCACCTTCACTGGAAGCTCATTCCACACAGCCACCACTCTCTGAGTAAATAAGTTCCCCCCCATGTTACCCCTAAACTTATCTCCCTTAATTCTCAAGTCATGTCCCCTTGTTTGAATCTTCCCTACTCTCAGTGGGAAAAGCTTATCCACGTCAACTCTGTCTATCCCTATCATCATTTTAAAGACCTCTAGCAAGTCCCACCTTAACCTTCTGCGCTCCAAAGAATAAAGCCCTAACTTGTTCAACCTTTCTCTGTAACTTAGTTGCTGAAACCCAGGCAACATTCTAGTAAATCTCCTCTGTACTCTCTCTATGTTGTTGACATCCTTCCTATAATTAGGCGACCAAAATTGTACCCCATGCTCCAGAATTGGCCTCACCAATGCCTTGTACAATTTTAACATTACATCCCAACTTCTATACTCAATGCTCTGATTTATAAAGGCCAGCACACCAAAAGCTTTCTTTACCACCCTATCTACATGAGATTTCACTTTCAGGGAACTGTGCACAGTTATTCCCAGATCCCTCTGTTCACCTGCATTCTTCAATTCCCTGCCATTTACCATGTACGTCCTATTTTGATTTGTCCTGCCAAGATGTAGCACATCACACTTATCAGCATTAAACTCCATCTGCCATCTTTCACTCCACTCTTCCAACTGGCATAAATCTCTCTGTAGACTTTGAAAATCTACTTCATTATCCACAACCCCACCTATCTTAATATCATCTGCATACTTACTAATCCAATTTACCACACCATCATCCAGATCATTGATGTACATGACAAACAACAGTGGACCCAACACAGATCCCTGTGGCACCCCACTATTCACTGGCCTCCAACCTGACAAACAACCATCCACCATTACTCTCTGGCATCTCCCATTCAGCCACTGTTGAATCCATCTTGCTACTCCTCCATTAATACCCAACCATTGAACCTTCTTAACCAACCTTCCATGAGGAACCTTGTCAAAGTCCTTACTGAAATCCATATATACAACATCCACTGCTTTACCCTCATCAAATTCCCGAGTAACTTCTTCAAAAAATTCAAGAAGATTAGTCAGACATGACCTTCCAGGCACAAATCCATGTTGACTGTTCCTAATCAGACCCTGTTTATCCAGATGCTTATATATATAATCTCTAAGTATCCTTTCCATTAATTTGCCCACCACCGACGTCAAACTAACAGGTCTATAATTGCTAGGTTTACTCTTAGACCCCTTTTTAAACAATGGAACAACATGCGCAGTACGCCAATCCTCCGGCACTATTCCCGTTTCTAATGACATTTGAAATATTTCTGTCATAGCCCCTGCTATTTCTACACTAACGTCCCTCAATGTCCTAGGGAATACCATGTCCGGACCTGGAGACTTATCCACTTTTATATTTCTCAAAAGTGTCAGTACTTCCTCTTCTTTGAATCTCATAGTTTCCATAGCTACTCTACTTGTTTCCCTTACCTCACATAATTCAATATCCTTCTCCTTGGTGAATACCGAAGAAAATAAATTGTTCAATATCTCACCCATCTCTTTTGGCTCTGCAGATAGCTGTCCACTCTGACTCTCTAATGGACAAATTTTATCCCTCGTTATCCTTTTGCTATTAATATAGCTGTAGAAACCCTTTGGGTTTACTTTCACCTTACTTGCCAAAGCAACCTCATATCTTCTTTTACTTTTCTAATTTCTTTCTTAAGATTCTTTTTACATTCTTTATACTCCTCAAGCACCTCATTTACTCCATGCTGCCTATAATTATTGTAGATCTCCCTCTTTTTCCGAACCAAGTGTCCAATTTCCCTTGAAAACCATGGCTCTTTCCGATTTTTACTATTTCCTTTCAACCGAACAGGGACATAAAGATTCTGTACTCTTAAAATTTCACATTTAAATGTATTCCATTTCTCTTCCACATCTTTCCCATAAAACAAAATGTCCCAATTTACTCCTTTTAAATCCTTTCGCATCTCCTCAAAGTTAGCCTTTCTCCAATCAAAAATCTCAACCCTAGGTCCAGCTCTGACCCTCTCCATAATTATATTGAAACTAATGGTATTGTGATCACTGGTCCCGAACTGTTCCCCAACGCATACCTCTGCCACCTGACCCGTCTCATTTCCTAACAGGAGGTCCAGCACCGCCCCTTCTCTAGTAGGTACTTCTATGTATTGCTGCAAAAAACTATCCTGCACACATTTTACAAACTCCAACCCATCCAGCCCATTTACAGAATGTGTTTCCCAGTCTATGTGTGGAAAATTGAAATCTCCCACAATCACTACCTTGTGCTTACTACTAATATCTGCAATCTCCTTACATATTTGCTCTTCCAATTCTCGCTCCCCATTTGGCGGTCTATAATACACCCCTATAAGTGTTGCTACCCCTTTCCCATTTCACAGTTCCACCCAAATAGCCTCCCTAGACGAACCCTCTAATCTATCCTGCCAAAGCACTGCTGTAATATCTTCCCTGATAAGCAATGCAACACCTCCACCTCATGCCCCTCCAATTCAATCACACCCGAAGCAACGAAATCCTGGAATATTTAGTTTCCAATCACAGCCCTCCTGCAACCATGTTTCACTGATCGCCAGAACATCATACTTCCAGGTGTCAATCCAGGCGCTAAGTTCATCCACCTTTCTTACAATGCTCCCAGCATTAAAATATGCACATTTAAGAAACCCACCCTCTCTTATTCTCTGTTTATTGTCATTTTCTTCTCTCTCCCCTACATTTTGGGTCAGAGTGCTACCATTCTCTGCCTCCTGCCTCACACACTGACTGCTAGCTTTCCCAATTTGAGTCCCTCCCCCCAACCATACTAGTTTAAAGTCTCCCCAGTAGCCTTTGCAAATCTCCCCGCCAGGATATTGGTCCCCCTCGAGTTCAAGTGCAACCCGTCCTTTCTGTACAGGTCGCACCTTCCCCAAAAGCGGTCCCAATGATCCAGAAACTTGAATCCATACCCACTGCACCAGTCCCTCATCCACTCATTTACCCTCCTCCTCGCTCCATTCCTACTCTCACTATCGCGTGGCACACGGAGTAATCCTGAGATTGTTACCTTTGCAGTCCCTCTCCTTAACTCTCTACCTAACTCCCTAAATTCTTCTTCAGGACCTCTTCTCTTTTTTTACCTATGTCGTTGGTACCTATATGTACCACAACTTCAGGCTCCTCTCCCTCCCATTTCAGGATTTCTTGGACCCGTTCAGACACATCCCTGACCCTGGCACCCTATTCTCGCAGATGAGTTTTATCAACAGTTAACAGTCTTTATGACCCATTAGGTTTCCTTGCTCCAGTCACAATTCAAGGCAGGTTGTTGCTCAGGGATCTCTCCAAGCAGGCTGATGATTGGGATTCTCCTCTCCCAAGACATGGAGGCGGAGTGGATCAAGTGGAGGGACTCGACCCCAAACCCCTATTCATCAATAAGGACCGTGTGGAAAAGGTCTCAGACTTCAGATTCCTGGGCACACAAATTACGGAGGATCTCTCCTGGACTACAAACACCACCACAGCAGTCAAGAAGGCCCAGCAGCGACTCTACTTTCTGAGGAGCCTCAGGAAAAACAACCTGGAGGAGAAGCTGCTGGTGTCCTTCTACCACTGCTCCATCGAGAGTGTGCTGGCGTTCTGTATAACCACATGGTATGCCAGCTGCTCTGAAGCGGACAGGAGAGCCTTTCAAAGGGTCATCAGCACCGCACAAAAAATCACTGGCTGCCCACTGCCCTCCCTGAAGGACATCTTCAGCTCTCGCTGCCTTGGCAGGGCAGCCAACATCCTGAAGGACCCTTCCCACCCTGGACACAACCTGTTCCACCCGCTGCCCTCTGGCAGACGGTACAGGTCTTTCAAAACTCGCACAAACAGACTCAGAGACAGCTTCTACCCCATAGCCATACGTGAACTTAACAATGCAAAATAAGAAATAACACTCACATTCAACTGAATGATTCTACCTCAGCTGCTATTGTTATTTATCTGTAATTTTTTTAAATATGTATATCTTTTTACCTTTTCTTATATATTTAAAATTGCTCTTGTGAATCGCACCGTGGGATTGACTTTTAAATTTCGTTGTACCATGTGCAATGACAATAAAGAGATTCATTCATTCATTCATTCATCTACAGAAGCTACAGATTCCACGCCCTTACACCAAATTCTCAAAGCTGAGCACGCTACAAAAGGAGCTTTGCCTGTTCTCAGATGCATCAGTCAAGGCCATTGCCGCAGTTGCGTATCTGAGGGTCACCACCGAAGATGGAATAACGGAGGTGGGCTTCATCTTTTGAAAAGCAAAGCTGGCAACCCAGCCAGAGCTCACTATTCCAATACTGGAATTGTGTGCAGCGGTCCTGGCCGTCGAAATCGCAGAGATGATTGCGAAGGAGATGGACTTGTCGTTTGACAACATCATTTACCACACGGATAGCAAAGTGGTGCTGGGGTACATCTGTAACCAGTCAAGGCGGTTTTACACATACATCCACAACCGCGTCCAACGTATCCATCAGTTTTCATCACCTCATCAGTGGAGGTTTGTTCCCACGGACGACAACCCAGCTGACCCCGGATCACGATCTGTCCCAGCAGCTCTACTCTTCACTACCACCTGGCTGTCTGGCCCAGCGTTCCTCAGGAGGTCACGTACCTGCAATGCCTTACCTCAAGAGACTTTTGAGGTCATTGAGACAGATCTAGATAGTGAGATCCGTCCACTTGCAACTAACACCACACAGGTCCTTACCGTGCTGAATACCTCATGAATCGAGCGTTTCTCCAAGTGGAGCACCCTGGTCCGCGCAGTGGCATGCTTAATCAACATTGCTCAAACCTTCTCTAAGCCTAACAAAGGCGACAGCTGACAAGGTTGGCACATTTGTCGTTCAGGTCCTACTGTAGAAGAGTTGCAGAAGGCAGAGATGCTCATCATAAGGGGTGTCCAAAACAGTGTTATTCGCAAGAGTTGCAGTGCTCCATTGCAGTACGTAACCTCCCCTCACACAGCCCTTTGTGCAAGCTGTGTCCAATATTGTGCGGCAGTGGATTGCTACGAGTGGGAGGCCGCATCACTCAGGCAAAGCTTGGAGTAGGGGAAACCAACGCAGTAATCATCCCAGGACGTCATCATCTGGCTACTCTACTTGTGGGACACTATCATGAAGCTGTGAAACATCAAGGTAGGCACTTCACTGAAGGTGCTGTGAGACAGCCCGGTTACTGGTTGGTTGGAGCGAAGAGGTGCATCAGTGGTTTCCTCTTCAGGTGCGTCATCTCCAGGAAACTCCGTGGTAAGAATGAGCACCAGCAGATGGCTGACCTTCCAGCGGAGCAACTACAAGTGGCAACACCCTTCACTTACGTGGGTGTCGACGTGTTTGGCCCTTGGGAGGTGACGTCACGGCGGACCAGAGGAGGACACAGCAACAACAAGAGATGGGCTGTGTTGTTCTCCTGCATGTGTACCAGAGCTGTGCACATCGAAGTGATAGAGAGCATGAGTGTCAGCAGCTTTATCAATGCCCTGAGGAGTTATTTTGCCATCAGAGGGCCAGCAAAGCAGATACGATCAGACTGTGGCACTAACTTTGTTGGCGCCAGTCACGAGTTGAAGATGGGTGATTCAAGCACCAGCTCCGACAGAGTAGAGAAATACATCCAGTATCAGAAGTGTACATGGTTATTCAATCCGTCCCATTACTCCCATATGGGTGGTGCGTGAGAGTAGATGATCGGTGTCGCCCGTCGTATCATCGACTACATGTTTCTCCAGAATGGAGCAGCCCGTCTCACACATGAGATCTCAACGACATTTATGGCAGAGGTCACAGCCGTGATTAATGCAAGACCCCTCATCCCTGTGCCTTCGGACCCGGAGTCACCTTTCATCCTGACTCCAGCTACACTCTTGACTCAGAAGACATTCTGATATGCTTCATCTTTTGTTTTGATACTATCCCTGATTTCCCTTGTTATCCACGGATGCACTACCTTCCCTGATTTATTATTTTGCCAAACTGGGATGAACATTTGTTGTAGTTCATCCATGCAGTCCTTAAATGCCTTCCATTGCATATCCACCGTCAACACTTTAAGAATAAATTGCCGGTCTGTCTTGGCCAATTCACGTCTCATACCGTCAAAGTTACCTTTCTTTAAGTTCAGAACCCTTGTTTCTGAAATAACTATGTCACTCTACATCCTAATGAAGAACTCAACCATATTATGATTACTCTTGCCCAAGGGGCCACGCACAACAAGACTGCTAACCAACCCTTCCTCATTACTCAATACCCAGTCTTGAATTGCCTGCTCTCTCGTTGGTTCCACTACATGCTGGTTTAGAAAACTGTCCCACATCCATTCCAAGAAATCCTCTTCCTCAGCACCCCTGCCAATTTGATTCAACCAATCTATATGTAAACATAGAAACATAGAAAATTGGTGCAGGAGTAGGCCATTCGGCCCTTCGAGCCTGCACCGCCTTTCAATATGATCATGGCTGATCATCAAACTCAGTACCATGTACCTGCCTTCTCTCCATACCCCCTGACCCCTTTAGCCACAAGGCCCACATCTAACTCCCTCTTAAATATAGCCAATGAACTGGCCACAACTACCTTCTGCGGCAGAGAATTCCAGAGATTCGCCACTCTCTGTGTGAAAAAAGTTTTCATCATCTCGGTCCTAAAAGATTCCCCCCTTATCCTTAAACTGTGACCCCTTGTTCTGGACTTCCCCAACATCGGGAACAATCTTCCTGCATCTAGCCTGTCCAACCCCTTAAGAATTTTGTAAGTTTCTATAAGAGCCCCCCTCAATCTTCTAAATTCTAGCAAGTACGAACCGAGTCTATCCAGTTTTTCTTCATATGAAAGTCCTGACATCCTAGGAATCAGTCTGGTGAACCTTCTCTGTACTCCCTCTATGGCAAGAATGTATTTCCTCAGATTAGGAGACCAAAACTGTACGCAATACTCCAGGTGTGGTCTCACCAAGACCCTGTACAACTGCAGTAGAACCTCCTTGCTCCTATACTCAAATCATTTTGCTATGAATGCTAACGTACCATTCGCCTTCTTCACTGCCTGCTGCACCTGTATGCCTACTTTTAATGACTGGTGTAACATGACAACCAGATCTCGTTGCATCTCCCCTTTTCTTAATCGGCCACCATTCAGATAACAGTCTACGCTCCTGTTTTTGCCACCAAAGTGGATAACCATATAACAATTACAGCACGGAAACAGGCCATCTCGACCCCTCTAGTCCGTGCCGAACACATAGTCTCCCCTAGTCCCATATACCTGCGCTCAGACCATAACCCTCCATTCCTTTCCCATCCATATAACTATCCAATTTATTTTTAAATGATAAAAACGAACCTGCCTCCACCACCTTCACTGGAAGCTCATTCCACACAGCTACCACTCTCTGCGTAAAGAAGTTCCCCCTCATGTTACCCCTAAACTTCAGTCCCTTAATTCTCAAGTCAATTAGGGGCGGGTAATATTACAATGGGCAAATTTCAAAATGTTATGCTTCAATTATGGTAGACATTTAGAGAAATATTGCTCACAAAGCTGTGTTCTTTGTGGCACGACAATATTGCATGAATGATGTTACCTAAATACTCCTGTTAAGTGGCCAAATTATGATGCACAGAATGCTGGAGACTGTTTGCATAAAATCTTCTGATCAACAAATTCAGTATTGTTGGGTTCCTGGTAATGAAGCCATTATTGTTTTAGGTCTGAAAAATAAGAACTAGAAATCACGTTGCCTCCCTCCCTCCCCCACCAGCATAAGTTCCACGTAGCTCTAGGCTGCAGGCATAAAGCCCACACCACAGCTCTTAATGGCAGGCATAATGCCCAGGCGTGCTTGAATGTTGCTGCATCTGCAGGCATTGTCACAATGCTCTTCTTTCATCTTTATGTGCTCATTAAATATATTACCCAGTCACATGCATTAGCACAATGTGTGGAACATCCCATCAATGGCATAAAGCCACGTATGGCAATCTCAACTAGCAACAGTATCCATGAACATCAAGACAGGTCAGTGCAATATGGGCTTAAAGCCCAAATGTCCTAATAAGGTCATATTGTTGGTTCTTCCCACTACAGGAGTAAATGTTTTCCTAGAGCAGGCTTAAAGACTCTTTATGATAACCTCACATGTATCCACATTATACTGCATGTGCCATTCATTTGCCCACTCACCCAGCCTATCCAAGTCACCGTGCAGCCTCCTAGCATCCTCCTCACAGCTAACACTATCCCCCAGCTTCGTGTCATCCGATAAACTGTGGGGAATGTAGATTGAAGTCACCCATTATAACAGTTTTACCCTTTTTGCACGCATTTCTAATTTCCTGTTTGATACCATCCCCAACTCGACTACCACTGTTAGGTGGCCGGTACACAACTCCCACTAGCGTGTTCTGCCCCTTAGTGTTTCGCAGCTCTACCCATATCGATTCCACATCCTCCAAGCTAATGTCCTTCCTTTCTATTGCGTTAATCTCCTCTCTAACCAGCAACGCTACCGCACCTCCTTTTCCTTTCTGCCTATCCCTCCTGAATATTGAATATCCCTGGATGTTCAGCTCCCAGCCTTGGTCACCCTGGAGCCATGTCTCCGTGATCTCAACTATATCATAGTCATTAATAGTTATCTGCACATTCCTCGTCCACCGTATTACGAATGATCCTTGAATTGAGACACAAAGCCTTCAGGCTTGTTTTTACAACACTCTTACCCCTTATACAATTATGTTGAAAAGTGCCCCTTTTTGATTTTTGCCCTGGATTTGTCTGCCTGCCACTTTTATTTTTCACCTTGCTACCTATTGCTTCTACCCTCATTTTACACCCCCTCTGTCTCTCCGCTCACACATTAAAGAAACCCTTTCCCTTTAACTCCATCCTCGACTATTCCATTTGACACCCCACCCCCCTTATTCAGTTTAAAACCACCCGTGTAGCAGTGGCAAACCTGCCTGCCAGAATGCTGGTCCGCCATGGCACTGATGGGACACACTGTGGTAGTACTGATGGAGTAACACACGTTGTGGTCGACTTGATGGAGTGACACACTATGGAGTACTCCTGGAGTAACAAACGTCGGGGTAATAATGATTATGTGACACACTGTGGGGTCATACTGGGACAGACACATAGTGGGGTGGTGATGATGGAGTGATAAACTGTGGGGAAATACTGATGGACTGACACACTGCCGAGTAATACTGATAAAGTGATCAAATGAATGGCAGCACCGATGGAGTAACACTCTGTAGGGTAGTTGTGACGGAGTGACATATTTCGGAGTGGTACTGATCGAGTGACACCCTGTGGGGTAGCACTGATGGAGTGGCAACATTTGAAGTAGATCTGATGGAGTGACACACTGAGGGATAATACTGATGACGTCACAAAAACAGTTGGATAGTGCTGATGGAGCGTCATACTGTGGTGGTACTATTAGATTGACACAATGTGTGGCGGTACCGATGGAGTGAGCCACTGTTGTGGTACTGATGGAGTGACATATTGTGGTGTTACTGATGGAGGGACACACTGTGGTGGTACTGATGGAGTGGCACACCGTGCTGGTATTTATGTAGGGAAATACTGTGGTGATACTGACGGAGTGATACACTGTGGTAGTACTGATGGAGGGCTGCACTGTGGTGGTACTGATGGATCGTCGCACTGCGTTGGTACCGATGGAGTGACACACTGTGGAGATACTGATGGATGCACGCACTGCGGTGGTACTGATGGAGAGACATACTGTGGAGAGGTACTGATGGAGTGACATGCTGTGGTGGTAGTGATGGAGTGACACACTGTGGGGTAGTACTGATGAAGACACAAAAACAGTGGGGTAATGCTGATGGAGTGACACACTTTGGGGAATTGCTGATGGATTGACACTCTGTGGTAGTATCTTTGATCTGGCACGCGGGGTGGGGTAGTAGTGATGGAGTAATATAATGTGTGGTAGTAGACATGGAATGATTCACTGGGGTTGTATTGATAGAGTGACACACTGAGGGTGAGAATTAATGGAGGGACACATTGTGGGTAGTACTGATGGAGTGACAGTGTGGAGTAGTATTGCTGGAGTGACACAGTGTAGAATGGTACTGATGGAGTGACACACTGTGGCGTAGTACTGATAGAGTGACATCATGTGGGGTAGTATTGATGGAGTGACATAATCTGGAGTAGTACTGACAGAGTGATACACTGTGGGGTAGTACTGATGGAATGACACATTGTGGAATAGTACTGATGGAGGTACATACTGTGGAGTAGTACTGACAGAGTGACACACTGTGGGGTAGGACTGATGGAGTGACATAATCTGGGCTAGTACATCTATCTTTGGTACTTATCGTGACAGATGTTCCTATCGTTCCAAGGATTCTTTACTTTAGTCACTATGGTTGAAGACAGGGGTTCAGGAGATAATCGAAAAGCACTCACGAGCTCTCCCCGAGACATTCAATGCCGTCGAAAGAGAACTTTTCCAAACATAGTCTCTTGATTAATAGTTTCTTTATTGTAGTAGCAAGATAACAGTAAGATATTCATCCACATTTCTTCTTGTATCAGTACACTAGTCTAAGTGGGACCCGTTGGGTCCCAGCATCACACGGGAGGGCTGGTCCCCAACGCAATATTCCACCTCTCCACCAATTCCAATATTGCTGGACAGTGGGAGGGGGAGGGGGGGGGGGGGGCTTGTGGCGAGCTAACATCTGTTTTGTGGGATGAAGGAATCGGTTTCCAGAGGGATAGTATGGAAATTGTGGGCCGAATGGATTATTGGTCTGGCAGCTCAGTCACTCAGACCTGGCACGCTGGCAGCTCAGAAACTGCCAGAAATTTTGCTGAAAACAGAGTCTCTGTGAAAGAGAAGGGGGAGAGGGTGGACAATCAATTTCAGACATTTTCATCGTTTTTTACAGATCACATCAATGAAGGAGGAAATTCTATCCTTGCGTGGATCTCTAGAGCGCTAGTATAGGCGTTGTGGGGTGAAGGGACTGATTTCCAGAGGGCAAGTATTGGCATTGTGGTCTGAATAGATTATTGGACTTGCAGTTCAGTGAGTCATGGCTCGTGGACTTGCACTTCACTGGCACTTCAGTCACTTACAGCTGGTGTGGTGGCAGTTCACTCAGTTACACCCCCCCTTCACCCCGCAACTCTGCTCCTTGCCAACCCCCTCCATCCCCCCCCCCCCCCACCACGCATTCAGTCCAGCTCCCCTCAACCTCCGCTCAACCTCCCGCCCATCTTAGTGGCTTTCTGACAGCGCAGCCATTCCTGCCTATTAGGTACCCATTGTGATGAAGAACACGCAGACATGACAAGTGGAAAAAGGATTTTTAAAGTTTAAACTGTGAACGAAAGGGGGGCGCAAGGGAGGGCGCCTCCCCCCCAAGACAACTGAAATGAAGGTGCAATGACCATATTTTGGATGATATGATGAAGACAATTGTTCGAAGCAGAAATCTCGTATTTGAAGGAGATAAGATCAGTATATTTAGAGTGTATCCTGTGGAAGTCGCCAAGAAGAGAGCGCGGTTTACAGAACCAAGAAGAATACTTAAGCATATAAAAATTTGAGATATGGACTGATATACCCCGCAACGGGTTGGAGTTTGTAAAATGTCTGCCGGATAGTTTTTTGCAGCAATACATAGAAGTACCTACTAGAGAAGGGGCGGTGCTGGACCTCATGTTAGGAAATGAAACGGGTCAGGTCGCAGAGGTATCCGTTGGGGAACAGTTCGGGACCAGTGAACACAATACCATTAGTATCAATATAATTATGGAGCGGGTCAGAACTGGACCTAGGCTTGAGATTTTTGATTGGAGAAAGGATAACTTTGAGGAGATGCGAAAGGATTTAAAAGGAGTAAATTGGGACAGTTTGTTTTATGGGAAAGATGTGGAAGAGAAATGGAGGACATTTAAAGGTGACATTTTAAGAGTACAGAATCTTTATGTTCCTGTTCGGTTGAAAGGAAACAGTAAAAATTGGAAAAAGCCATGGTTTTCAAGGGAAATTGGACACTTGGTTCGTAAAAAAAGAGAGATCTACAATAATTATAGACCGCATGGAGTAAATGAGGTGCTTGAGGAGTATAACGAATGTAAAAAGAATCTTAAGACATAAATTAGAAAAGCTAAAAGAAGATATGAGGTTGCTTTGGCAAGTGAGGTGAAAGTAAATCCAAAGGGTTTCTACAGATATATTAATAGCAAAAGGATAACGAGGGATAAAATTGGTCCATTAGAGAGTCAGAGTGGACAGCTATCTGCAGAGCCAAAACTGCTGTACTGACGCTGAAGTACTGACACTTTTGAAAAATATAAACGTGGATAAGTCTACAGGTCTCCAGGTCCTGACAGGATATTCCCTAGGACATTGAGGGAAGTTAGTGTAGAAACAGCCGGGGCTATGACAGAAATATTTCAAATGTCATTAGAAACGGGAATAGTCCCCGAGGATTAGCGTACTGCGCATGTTTTTCCATTGTTTAAAAAGGGTTCTAAGAGTAAACCTAGCAATTATAGACCTGTTAGTTTGACTTCAGTGGTGGGCAAATTAATGGAAAAGATACTTAGAGATAATATATATAAGCATCTGTATAAACAGGGTCTGGTTAGGAACAGTCAACATGGATTTGTGCCTGGAAGGTCATGTTTGACTAATCTTCTTGAATTTTTTGAAGAGGTTACTAGGGAAATTGACGAGGGTAAAGCAGTGGATGTTGTCTATATGGACTTTAGTAAGGCCTTTGACAAGGTTCCTCATGGAAGGTTGGTTAAGAACGTTAAACTGTTGGGTATAAATGCAGGAATAGCAAGATGGATTCAGCAGTGGCTGAATGGGAGAAGCCAGAGGGTAATGGTGGATGGCTGTTTGTCGGGTTGGAGGCAGGTGACTTGTGGGGTGCCACAGGGATCTGTGTTGGGTCCACTGTTGATTGTCATGTACATCAATGATCTGGATGAAGGTGTGGTAAATTGGATTAGTAAGTATGCAGATGATATTAAGATAGGTGGGGTTGTGGATAATGAAGTAGATTTTCAAAGTCTACAGAGAGATTTATTCCAGTTGGAAGAGTGGGCTGAAAGATGGCAGACGGAGTTTAATGCTG
The DNA here is from genome assembly GCF_010909765.2 of Amblyraja radiata. Lineage (NCBI taxonomy): Eukaryota > Metazoa > Chordata > Chondrichthyes > Rajiformes > Rajidae > Amblyraja > Amblyraja radiata. Next base: position 2,994,570 of record NC_046000.1, on the reverse strand, counting down.
ATAAGTGAGGTGCTACTTCTTGGCAGACAAATCAAAATAGGACGGACATGGCAAATGGTAGGGAATTGAAGAATGCAGGTGAACAGAGGAATCTGGGAATAACTGTGCACATTTCACTGAAAGTGGAATCTCATGTAGATAGGGTGGTAAAGAAAGTTTTTGGTGTGCTGGCCTTTATAAATCAGAGCATTGAGTATAGAAGTTGGGATGCAATGTTAAAATTGTACATGGCATTGGTGAAGTATGGTGTACAATTTTGGTCGCCTAATTATACGAAGGATGTCAACAAAATAGAGAGAGCACAGAGGAGATTTACTAGAATGTTGCCTGGGTATCAGCAACTAAGTTACAGAGAAAGGTTGAACAAGTTAGGGCTTTATTCTTTGGAGTGCAGAAGGTTAAGGGGGGACTTGATAGAGGTCTTTAAAATGATGAGAGGGATAGTCAGAGTTGACGTGGATAAGCTTTTCCCACTGAGAGTAGGGAAGATACAAACAAGGGGACATGACTTGAGAATTAAGGGACAGAAGTTTAGGGGTAACATGAGGGGGATCTTCTTTACTCAGAGAGTGGTGGCTGTGTGGAATGAGCTGCCAGTGAAGGTGGTGGAGGCAGGTTCGTTTTTATCATTTAAAAATAAGTTGGATAGTTATATGGACGGGAAAGGAATGGAGGGTTATGGTCTCAGCGCAGGTATATGGGACTAGGGGAGAATACGTGTTCGGCACGGACTAGAAGGGTCGAGATGGCCTGTTTCCGTCCGGTGGGCGGCGCGACTCACGCTAGCTGCGGCAGTCCGCCCGTCTTTTTTTATTATTTTTGTCTCGTTGAATGTCGTTTTAATTATTATTTTTGTTTATGTGTGTGGGTATGTGTTTGGGCGGCGGGGGGTGGGGGAAACTTTTAAAATATATCCACTGCACGGTGAACCCGACCTTTTCTCTGTCGGGTCTCCGTTGTCGTTGGGGCCTAGCACAGTGGAGTGGATTCCAGCAGGAACGACCTGGGGCTCCAGTACCGGAGCTGCGGAGCTACTCACCATCGCGGAGCTGGCCGAGTTCGGAGCGGGATTAGCGATGGTGGCGCGCTGCTGCGACCCGACCCCAGGGATTCGGAGGCTTACCGCAGGTCTGGTGGAAAGTGACACCGGTAGCCCGCGGGTCCCTGCTGGGAGACCGCTTTTCGGGGCTTCCGCAACGGCGACTTCACCCGCCCGAGTTGCGGGGTTGAAGAGTACGTGGAGCGGGGCCTTACGTCATCGCCCGGCGTGGCTTGGAATGGCTGCGGGGCAATTACCATCGCCCGCCGGGGGCTTTGACTTTGACTCTGACATCGGGAGGGGAATGGGAAGCGCAGGGGAAAAATAAGTATTTGCCTTCCATCACAGCGAGGAGATGTGCTGTGATGGATGTTTGTGTAAATTGTGTTGTGTCTTGGTTCTTTTTTTGTGTGTATGACTGCAGAAACAACATTTCGTTTGAACCTCAATGGGGTTCAAATGACAATAAATCGTATTGTATTGTATTGTATTAAGAGTAACCTACGAGCAGAAGGAACATTTCTTCATCAAACGCACAGAGGCACTTGAATTCGCCCAGAGCATCGAGAATAAGACTTAAGATTAAATAATATTCAACACCCAACACTCACCTGACGACACTGGATAATGTTACCCCGCAGAGAAGAAATGGAACTACTATACTTAAGAACTGCCCAAAATCTGCAAGAATTGGGCAATTATATTGCTACTGATATATAATATTCACATTTTAGTACTAATTTCTAACAACTATTACTAATCATGAATACTAATTAATACTAATTATTGTTAACTGGATCAACTCAGAATTAACTAAAAAAATGAAATATAAGCAAAGTATGATTCAAGTAATTTATTAATAAAAAATTTAGGAAGTTTTCTCTTTGATACTTTTGATTTTGTTTATTCTTTGACAATTTGTTTCCTTCTTTTTTTTGCTATACGAGACTAACATTTCATTTTGAGACTAATAATTATTTCAGTAATGGAATATAACTATTGCACACCCCCCCCCCCCCCATTAGGGTGGCTATCACTAACTGCACTAACCATAGTTGTAGTTTTCTTCTTTTGCACTCTTTACACGTTACTAACACACATTTTTAAAAATCTTTTCTATCTTATATTATATTTTGTATTAGGAATGGAATTATATATTTTATTTAGGGAGATATGTCCGGATGGAAAACCGACGAAACCTAATATTCATCTACCTGATGTTCGGGTAAAAGGTAGGGCTGAGTGTGATGCAAGACGCAAGATGCAAGACGTTAATAGGAAAATTGGGGGTGAAGGAATTACATTCTGTAGCTGGAATGTTAAGGGAATTAATGAACCAATCAAGAGAGGTAAAGTATTAGCTCATTTAAAATCACTTAAAGCAGATATAACATTTCTCCAGGAAACACATTTTCAAAAGGAAGCACAACAAAGTGTCACAGTCTGCCCTCTCCTCATTCTCATCCACTTCATCTCCCAGTACTTTTCCACCGGTCCCTCCCTCTCCTCACCTGCCTGCCTGCCAATCCCCTCTCATCAGCCCAACTCTCCTCACCTGTTGCACTCAGTTGCCTCTGATCATCAATTAACCCGGTATATAGACTCTCCTCACCGTTCACAAAGTGCCAGATTGTTCTCAGCTTTCATGCAAGACTCTCCAGCAATGTCCCTACTTCCTGCCTGGCTTCAACTCTCCTTTCGTCTGTCCCTCGCTGGTTTGTTTGCATCGTGTGTTGGATCTCCTGCAGACCGGACCTTCCGCTACCCCGACTACGTCTCCTGCCTGCCCCTCTTCGGAACCCTCGCTCAATCCTGAGCCTATGTGTGAGTACGGCGTACCCTTTCATGTGTTACTACTCTGTGTTACAGTATCGTAATAAAGTTCGTTACCAACTATACCTGCCTGATTCCGTGCTGCTATTGGGTCCAAGCTACACACGTTACAGTACAATCTGGCCAACAATGGACTAAGCGCACACAACGTCTCCGTCAAACCGCTTCGAGGATTGAGCACACGCTCCTGCAGCACGAAGCTATGCTCACTGCCTCCAACTCCGAGGTTCGACAGGCTGTGTCAAACCAGGAGCAAGCATTGGTTGCACTAGCCACCCAGGTTCAACAGCTGACGACCACCCTCGCCCAGGCTACACCCCATGCTTTGCCTCCTGCTCCGACAGCACCAGCTCCCGGTCCGCCAGGACCATCACCTGAGCCCCGGGTGGGAACCCCGGAGCGCTACGCTGGAGACCCGGAGGGCTGCAACCCATTCTTCACGAACTGTTCCATTCTCTTCGCCGTACAACCCTATACCTTCGCCCAGGAAGCGGCGAGAGTGGCGTTTACCATTAATCACCTGACTGGCAGAGCTCGGCTATGGGGAACGGCTGAATGGGAGCGACGCACGCCGGCTTGCTCCTCTTTCCAGGCCATCGCCGCGGAGCTTCGCAAGGTGTTCGGTGAGGTTTCGATGGGGCCGGACGCTGCGGGAGGTCTGCTGGGGTTGAGCCAGGGGAACCAGTGCGTCCCTGACTTCGCCATCGACTTTCGCACCAGGGCCCGTCAGAGTGATTGGAACGCCCCGGCCAGTGTGACGCTTGCTTGCTGGGCTTGAATGACTATATCAAGGATGAGTTGGTGTCCCACGACCTTCCTTCTTCTCTGGATGGGCTTATCGAGCTAACGACCCGTATGGACCGACGCATCCTGGCGAGACGTCGGGAGAGGCGACAGGGACAGGCGGACCGCCAGCTATCCACCCAAGCTCGTTTTCCGCCGGAGACTGGACTACCCTCGTCGGGGCAACCGTCGAGGCAACCCGAACCCATGCAGGTGGGTCGCACCAGTCTCACCCCCGAGGAACGGGAACGTCGGCGTCGAGCGAACCTCTGTCTCTACTGTGGCCTGGCGGGTCATTACATCTCCAAGTGTCCAATAAAAGGCTAGACTCACCAGTAGCGGAGGAATTTCTGGTGAGTCGAACCTCTGACCTTTCATCTGCCCGACGCCCTCTTTGTCATGCCCGTCTGCTGTTGTCTGATGATTCTCACACCCTCGCCACCTTCATAGAATCTGGTTGTGACATTAATCTTATGGACAAGGAACTAGCCCGCCAGCTTGGCATCAGTTGTGTTCCCCTGCCTGAACCTGTTCCCGCCAACGCCCTCGACGGCCATCTCCTGGGGACTGTTTCTCACCAGACGGTCCCAGTGCGCATGCTCCTGTCTGGTAATCACCATGAGACCATCCCGTTCCACATCCTGCAGTCTCCCCGTCTTCCCCTCATCCTGGGTTACCCCTGGCTTCGGCGACACAACCCCAACATCGACTGGAGGACGGGGGTCATCTTGGGTTGGAGCCCTTCCTGCCACCAAGTGTGCCTGAAGCAAGCCTCAGCTCCTCAACCGGCCACCTGCTCAAGTCTGCTCCAGATCTGACGGGGGTCCCAGCCGAGTACCATGACTTTAGGGAGGTTTTAAGCATGTCTAGGGCCACCTCCCTTCCTCCTCATCGGCGCTATGACTGCGCCATAGACCTCCTGTCTGGTTCCGCTCCTCCTAGGGGTCGCCTTTACTCCCTGTCCGCCCCTGAGAGAGGCGCCATGGAGAAATACATAAACGACTCCTTGGCTATTGGTCTCGTCCGTCCCTCCTCGTCTCCTGCTGGGGCTGGGTTCTTCTTCGTGGAGAAGAAGGACAAATCTCTGCGTCCCTGCATAGATTACCGGGGGAACAACGGCATCACGGTGAAGAATCGCTAACCTCTCCCACTCATCTCCTCTGCTTTCGAGCTCCTGGAGGGGGCCACCATCTTTTCGAAGTTGGATCTACGCAACGCCTACATCTTGGTCCGCATCATAGAGGGAGATGAGTGGAAGACCGCCTTCAACACTCCCACCGGGCATTATGAATACCTGGTGATGCCTTTTGGCCTCACCAACGCCCCGGCCGAGTCCAAGAGGTTGGCACCCAAGTTCATCGGTCCCTTTGAGATCCAGAAGTTCATCAACCCAGCGGCTGTGAGGCTCTAGTTGCCTCGTTCCATGCGGGTCCATCCTACGTTCCACGTGTCCGGAGTAAAGCCAGACCGGGAGAGCTCCCTGGTCCCCGCAGTCCCTCCTCCTCCACCTCCTCGTCTCATTGGCCATTACGGTGCTCCGCCTCTGCGCTCCCGCCGTCGCGGGAGGTGTCTCCAATACCTGGTCGATTGGGAGGGTTCCGGTCCAGAGGAGAGGTCCTGGGTTCCTGCTCGACACATCCTGGACGACTCCCTCATCAGGGAGTTTCACCGGCGTCATCCCGACCATCCGTCCAAGTCCGCCACTCCTAGAGGGGTCGCCGCCCCTGAGACTCTGTCCCCTCTTCCGTCTGAGGCGCCCAGTGACGACGAGACGGAGATTTCCTCTGATGCTATGGAGTAGGATGCGGACATGGTTGTCTCGGACGAATATTAGCCCTCCTCCGGTCCCCCTCCTCCCACCCAACTCTGCGTGGGATTGGGTTTATTTTCTTTATTGTTTTTTCTTTGGGGGGGACGTCAGGAGCCGTCCCTTGAGGGGGGGTGTTCTGTCACAGTCTGCCCTCTCCTTATTCTCATCCACTTCACCTCCCAGTACTTTTTCACCGGTCCCTCCTTCTCCTCACCTGCCTGCCTGCCACTCCCCTCTCATCAGCCCAACTATCCTCACCTGTTGCACTCAGTTGCCTCTGATCACCAATTAACCCGGTATATAGACTCTCCTCACCGTTCACAAGTGCCAGATTGTTCTCAACTTTCATGCAAGACTCTGCAGCGATTTCCCAACTTCCTGCCTGGCTTCGACTCTCCTTTCGTCTGTCCCTCGCTGGTTTGTTTGCATCGTGTGTTGGATCTCCTGGTGACCGGACCTTCCGCTACCCCGACTACGTCTCCTGCCTGCCCCTCTTCGGAACCCTCGCTCAATCCTGAGCCTCCGTGTGAGTACGGCGTACCCTTTCCTGTGTTACTACTCTGTGTTACAGTATCGTAATAAAGTTCGTTACCAACTATACCTGCCTGATTCTGTGCTGCTATTGGGTCCAAGCTATACCCGTTACACATAGATTGAAAGCAAAATGGATTGCTAAAGCATATAACTCTTCATTTTCACATAAATCTAGAGGGGTTGCAATATTAATTCGTAAATGTATACCCTTTAAACATATATCAATGATAGAAGATATGAAAGGCAGATATATTGTATTAATAGGGGAATTATACTAAAAAAGAGTGACTCTTCTTGATGTGTATGGACCAAATTTTGATAGCCCCCTGTTTTTAAGAGAATACTCAACATTATCCCGGAAAGCGCACAACATAATTTAATAATCGGTGTATACTTAAAGTGTACACTGGATGCTTATTTAGATAGATCATCAACTCAAAGAAAATTAAAATCTATGTGAAGTGAATGTCTAAGCTCATACATTAATACTACCAATATTAAGGATTGAGAATTGAAAACCCATCCGGTCTAGAATATTCATTTTACTCACCAGTGCATAAAACTTACTCAAGGATAGACTATTTCTTAGTAGACTCTAAACTTATCCCATTTACCTATAACTCGCAATATCATAATATTATAATCTCGAACAATGCTCCACTAACATTTATGATTAAACTAAACGGAATGGCCGAGACACAGTCACAATGGAGACTTAACCCCCAAATCTTAAAAGAAAAACTATGTAATGAATACCTCGTAAAACAGATTAATATGTTTTTGAGGCTAATGATAGCCCTGGAATCTCTGCCTCCCTTCTTTGGGAAACATTTAAAGCATTTGTGCGAGGAGCATTAATCTGTTCCCAATAATTTCCTAATAAAGAGAATGGGGCCAAACAACTGGCATTGGAAATGGAAATAAGGCAATTAGACATAGAAAATGCAGCAGCACCATCTATGGTAATACACAATAAAATTGCAGTACTGAAATATAAGTTAAACAAGATATACGCAGACCAAGTTATAAAAATTTATCAACATACAAAACAATTAAATTTTGAATTTGGTGATAAATCACAAAAACTATTAGCGCGTCAACTTCGTAAACTGGACGGGGAAAAACAATTTACAAAATTAGATCAGACAGGGGAGAAACATTAACACTGCCTAAAGATATTAATGATAGATTTTTATAATAATATCAAAAAGTGTACTCATCTAAAACGACAGAAAAATCAGCAGGAATTGAAACATTTCTACAGAAATGTAATTTTACGGGTTTAGATCGAAAAGAGAGATAATTACTGGGTGCTGACATTACCTTAAAAGACATCGAAGTCAATTAGATCTATAAAAAACGTAAAGGCCGCAGGTCTAAGTTCTGAATGTTATTCCAAAATTATGATCAGATTTCACCACGCCTACAGACACGGTACAAATATGCTTACACTCAACAGAAACTCCCAGAAACTCTAAATGAATCTACAATCATACTCATACCAAAAACGGATAAGGATCTTGAAGACCCAGGTTCATATAGAGCAACAGTTCTCTTAAATACTGTTCCGAAAATATGAACCAAAATCCTATCTCATGGAGTGAGCTTAATGATTAACAAATTAATACACCCCGACCAAACAGGTTTTATTCCTAAACGTTACTCATTTTATAATCCGAGAAGAGTATTCAATAGTATATACTCAAATAGAATTCCTAATGCAGATCAAGCAATTATTTCGCTAGATGCTGAAAAAGCATTTGACCAGGTAGAATGGCCATATTTATTTTCGGTGATGGACACATTTCAACTGGGAGAGAAGTACTGTACATGGGTTAAATTGTTATACTCTAACCCAACAGCTAGAATATTAACAAACCAAATGTTATCAACTAAATGTAATCTCTCTAGTTGTAGACAAGGATGGTCACTACCAAGGCCGGCCTTAAGCCGAGTTACCGATTGCTCCCAATTGGGCCCCGTGCCTAAGCGGGGCCCCGCACTAATGTTCCGTATTCGTAACGAAATACGAATTCTCTTTGCTAAATAAAGATTGGTTTTAATTCACCCTCCGGATATTTTTTAAACGAACATGTATAACAACCGCTGCACGGCCATCAGACACAAACGATTTGTTATCTAGTACTGTTAGCACTTCTTAACAGCAAGTACTTAACACCTTGTTATGCAATGTCATCAATGCATCCATCCGCATTCCACAGTAAATGTTATTGTGTTTTGAACAAGTATTAATGACGCCATCTTCCTTTGAATAAAATGCACGCGGCGTCATTAATACTTGTTTAAAACACAATTACATTTACTGAGGAATGTAGATCGATGACACGTTGAGAATTTCATTAAACTCACCATCATGAGAGGCCAATTCTGGAGTATGGTGTACAATTTTGGTCGCCTAATTATAGGAAGGATGTCAACAAAATAGAGAGAGTGCAGAGGAGATTTACTAGAATGTTGCCTGGGTTTCAGCAACTAAGTTACAGAGAAAGGTTGAACAAGTTAGGGCTTTATTCTTTGGAGCGCAGAAGGTTAAGGGGGGACTTGATAGAGGTTTTTAAAATGATGAGAGGGATAGACAGAGTTGACGTGGAAAAGCTTTTCCCACTGAGAGTAGGGAAGATTCAAACAAGGGGACATGACTTGAGAATTAAGGGACTGAAGTTTAGGGGTAACATGAGGGGGAACTTCTTTACTCAGAGAGTGGTAGCTGTGTGGAATGAGCTTCCAGTGAAGGTGGTGGAGGCAGGTTCGTTTTTATCATTTAAAAATAAATTGGATAGTTATATGGATGGGAAAGGAATGGAGGGTTATGGTCTGAGCGCAGGTATATGGGACTAGGGGAGACTATGTGTTCGGCTGAGGGCCCCGGACCGCGAGAAGGGGCTTCTTCCTCGTCTGCAGGTTAGTCATTCACCTACCGACCTACGTTGTGTCTCTCTGTCCTTTGCTCTCTCCCTCCCCCTTCTTTCTCTCCCGCTCTCTCTCCCGCTCCCCATCTCGCCTCTCTCTAGCACTCCCACTCCCTCTCTATCACCCTGTCGCCTCAGCATTCCCGGAATCATTGCCGTTTAGCGGTAGACAAAAATGCTGGAGAACCCCAGCGGGTGAGGCAGCCGCATTGCCCGCTGAGTTCCTCCAGCACTCTGTGTTTTTTGTTTGGCTCTGAAGTTGGTGGCTCAGCGGGACGGGCAGCGACTCTGGGGAGACAATCACAAGTACTCTCACCGACGCGAGTTCAGTTCAGTCTGAAGAAGGGTTTTCTCTCCAGAGACGCTGCGCTGCCTGTCCTGCTGAGTTACTCCAGCTTTATGTCTATCTTCAATTTCAGAGAATTACAATTTCTCACGGGGGGGCTTATAACGTCTCTAAACCTCTATTGGACCTTCTGAACACCTCTAACTCCCTTCTAAACACCCTATTCACCTCTAAACAATTCTAAACACACCTGAACCCATCTGAAGCCCTCTAATCCGTTTAAACCCCTCTAAACTAGGAGGCTGCAAGGTGACTTGGATAGGCTGAGTGAGTGGGCAAATGCATGGCAGATGCAGTATAATGTGAATAAATGTGAGGTTATCCACTTTGGTGGCAAAAACAAGAAAGTAGACTATTATCTGAATTGTGGCTGATTAGGAAAAGGGAGATGCAACGAGACCTGGGTGTCATGGTTCACCAGTCATTGAAAGTAGGCACGCAGGTGCAGCAGGCAGTGAAAAAAGCGAATGGTATGTTAGCATTCATTGCAAAAGTATTTGAGTATAGGAGCAGGGAGGTTCAACTGCAGTTGTACGGGGTCTTGGTGAGACCACACCTGGAGTATTTGTACAGTTTGGGCACTTAATCTTGCCATAGAGGGAGTACAGAGACGGGTCACCAGACTGATTCCTGGGATGTCAGGACGTTCATATGAAGTCAAGTCAAGTCAAGTCTAGTTTATTTGTCACATACACATACGAGATGTGCAGTGAAATGAAAGTGGCAATGCTCGCGGACTTTTGTGCAAAAGACAAACAAACAAACACACTATAAACACAATCATAATACACATATTATTTTACATAATAAATAATGGAAGAAAAAAACGGTCAGTAGAGTTAGTCCCTGGTGAGATAGGCGTTTACAGTCGGAATGGCCTCTGGGAAGAAACTCCTTCTCAACCTCTCCGTTCTCACCGCATGGGAACGGAGGCGTTTGCCTGATCGTAGCAGCTGGAACAGTCCGTTGCAGGGGTGGAAGGGGTCTCTCATGATATTGTTGACTCTGGAGTTGCACCTCCTGATGTATAGTTCCTGCAGGGGGGCAAGTGAAGTTCACATGGTGCGTTCGGCCGAACGCACTACTCTCTGCAGAGCCTTCTTGTCCTTGGCAGAGCAATTCCCAAACCATATGGTAATGTTCCCGGACAAGATGCTTTCCACCGCCGCTGCGTAGAAACACTGGAGGATCCTCGGTGACACTTTGAATTTACTCAATTGCCTGAGGTGGTAAAGAGGCGCTGCCTTGCCTTACTCACGAGTGCTGAAGCGTGTGATGCCCATGCCATATCATCGGAGATGTGGACTCCTAGATATTTAAAACAGTTCACCCTATCCACAGGATCCTCATTTATCCTCAATGGAGTGTACCTCCTCGGATGATGTGCCCTCCTAAAGTCCATGATCAGCTCCTTCATTTTTTGATGTTCATGAGGAGGCTGTTATCCTGGCACCAGAGTGCTAGACCAGCCACCTCCTCCCGATAGGCCTTCTCGTCGTTGTCTGAGATCAGGCCCACCACCACAGTTTCATCAGCAAACTTAATTATTGAGTTGGAGCTGAACCTAGCCACACAGTCATGTGTGTACAGGGAGTACAATAGGGGGCTGAGGACGCAACCCTGGGGCGATCCTGTGCTCAGGGTGAGGTACACCGATGTATTCCCTCCGATCATGACTACCTGGGGCCTGGCGGTGAGAAAGTCCAGGACCCAGGCACACAGGGAGGTGTTGAGCCCAAATTCCATTAGCTTCCCGGCCAGTCTGGTGGGGACTATCGTGTTGAAGGCTGAACTGAAGACTATGAACAGCATCCTCACGTAGCCCCCTTCTGGCTGTCCAGATGGGAGAGAGCGGTGTGCAAGACCTGGGCGACCGCATCGTCCGTGGATCCGTTCGGACGGTATGCGAACTGCAACGGGTCCATGTTCCGAGGGAGGAAGGTGCAGATGTGTTTCTTCACCAGCCTCTCAAAGCATTTCATTACTACCGAGGTTTGGGCCACCGGACGGTAGTCATTCAGACAGGCTGGGGAGGCATTTTTTGGTACCGGTACAATGATGGATTTTTTGAAGCAGGCAGGGACCACGGACTTGTCCAGAGAGAGGTTGAATAATGTAGTGAGCACTGGAGTTAGCTGCGTAGCACAGGACTTGAGTACTCGCCCCGAGATGCCATCGGGGCCTGCAGCTTTTCTCGTGTTCACCCGTGTCAGAGCCCTCCTCACGTCATGCACATTCCTCCCTTCAGCTTCGGTAGCTAGCCCGCTGGCGGTATTGTCGATAGTCGGCAGACCTGGAGTGGTGTTCACCCTCTCGAAACGAGCGTAAAAGGAGTTCAGGTCATCAGCTAGGGAACTGCCGGCACTTGCGGATGAGGGAGGGGTGCTCCGGTAGTAGTTTACAAACCGTAGCCCCTGCCACAGGCTTCTGGTGTCCTGCTGCTCCATCTGTAACTCCATATTGTCTCTGTACCTTCTCTTTGCGTCCTTCACCGCCCTTCGCAGTCGGTAGTCAGTGAAGAAAGACTACATAGACTCGGCTTGTACTCGCTAGAATTTAGATGATTGAGGGGGGATCTTATAGAAACTTACAAACATTATTAAGGGGTTGGACAGGCTAGATGCAGGAAGATTGTTCCCGATGTTGGGGAAGTCCAGAACAAGGGGTCACAGTTTAAGGATCAAGGGGAAATATTTTAGGACTGAGATGAGAAAAACGTTTCTGTGAATCTGTGGAATTCTCTGCGACAGAAGGTAGTTGAGGCCAGTTCATTGGCTATATTTAAGAGGGAGTTGGATGTGGCCCTTGTGGCTAAATGGATCAGGGGCTATAGAAAGAAGGCAGGTACAGGATACTGAGTTGGATGATCAGTCATGATCATATTGAATGGCTGTGCAAGCTCGAAGGGCCGAATGGCCTAATCCTGCACCTATTGTCTATGTTTCTATGACTGCGTCCAATTGCTGTCTGGTTCGTTGATCGGTTTGCTAGATATGAACAGTTTTGGGAGAGAAAAATGCTCACGGCAGACCAAACATGTTAAACAGAAATTGATCAGATGTTGAGCTTTATACAGTGAGAAATCATGTGAAATAATCACTGAATTTAATTTTAAATAAATGTACCTGCATGTTATACTGTTCAGTTTGGAGATACAGCCAGATAGTCTGGTTGATACAACGAGATTTGTTTGGAGATACAACCAGATAGTCCACTGAGTTCGCACCGACCAGCGATTTTTGTTACAGATTTGACTATTTTATTTGGCGGCCAATCAAACGCTGTCTCTAAAGGGGTTGCATCCAATCACCAACCGGCTTGCCTTAAAATTCCCGTCCAATCAACAAATAGGTCTCCTCCCGTCCAATCAGCCACTGTCTCCAAGGACATTGTGTCCAATCACATAATTAACAGCTACGGCAAAGGTTGGAAGCCAGAGGAGCTACTGACATGCAAACGGGAGGGAGCAGGGGAGATTAACACAGTGTATTGTCCATAGCACCTAGTGTACAATTTCATAATATATATTAAATAACTGGGATTGGGAATCTGGGGTTCACCAAAATTGTTCCCAATTGGGCCCCGCACCCCCTAAGACCGGCCCTGATCACTATCCCCACTATTATTTGCTCTTGCAATTAAACCATTAGCAGAAATCATTAGATCCCATGCAGGAATATACGGATACAACACTAGAGACACAAGGAATAACATGTCTTTATATGCAAATGATGTACTAATATATATTACAAAGTTAGAAATTAGTATTCCAAATCTATTAAATTTAATAACTCAATCTGGTCAGTTTTCAGGATTTAGACTTAATTGGAATAAAAGTGAAATCATGCCAATAACAAAACTCAATTTACGTACATTACAACAATCCCTCTTTAAAATTGTTAAAGATAATCTTAAATATTTAGGAATGTAAGTAACTAAGACATATACCTCTTTATTTAAACTAAATGTTCCACCCTTACTGTATGGCTGTGGAAACGGAATTTCGTTTGAGCCTCACTGGGGCTCAAATGACAATAAATATTGTATTGTATTGTATTGTAGTATTGGAAAACACTTCCCATTTCAATGCTTGATAGAATTAATGTTACGAAAATGATCTTCTTCAAAGGTTCAAAGGTTATTTTATTGGTCACATACACCTAGGTGTAGTGAAATGCTTCTTGCCAATGCAGGACATAAAGAAAGAATACAGACATAACAATAATAAAGACATTTTAACATAAAAACATCCCCCCACAATGGTTCCCATTAAGAAGGAAGGCACAGTGTCCAGTCCCCATCTCATGTCCACCCATAATCGGCCCTATTGAGGCCTCCACAGTTGCCTTTAAGGAGGCCCGATGTTCCAGGCCGTTCTCGCCGGATGATTGTTCACCGGCGTCGGGAGAATCCTCTCGGCGGCACGGGGACCCTGGAACGGCCGCTTCCCTCACCGAAGACCACGGTTGCCGAAGCCAACAAGGCCACGCCGGTTCGAGCTCCACCACTGGCGGTCTCATCGAGAGATCCCAGGCTCCCGATGTTTAAGTTCAGCGCTGCCGCCCGCAGCTGACCGCTCCAAAGAAATGCAGCTCCGCGATGTTTATCTCGGCGGTCTCAGCATACCGGAGTTCCAGCGCGGCGACCCAGGCAAGGCATCGCCCGCTCCGCAATAGCGCTCCAGCGGTGTGCCGCCGCCGATGCCGAGGTACTGGGCGGTCCCCTCACGAAACGCCGCTCCAGGCCCGCTGGTAGGCCGCGAGGACGGGTCGAAAATGCAGCCCGGAGAAAAGCTGCCTCTCCGACCAGGTAGGAACCCTGAAAAGTAGTTTCCCCCGCCCCCCCCCCACCTACATAAAAAAGTCTAGAACACCATTAACAAAAACACTAAAACTCACAACAACAAAAAAAGAGTGAAAAACGAACAGCTGCAGGATGGGCAGCCATACCACAGGACAACCCCCCCTTAACGCAACTACTGTACTATTTCAATTAACCCCGATATATATCCCACATTTTTCTTCTTCAAAAAAGTCGATTCCATTGTTACAAGCTTTATTTGGGATTATAAGAATCATAGAATAAGTTAAAAACATTTATGTAAGTCAAAGATAAATGGAAGTTTGGCCTTGCCAAATTTCTTGTTTTATTTTTGGGCAGTCCATATTAAAAACATAAATTTCTGGCTGGAAGAAATGGATCAACAACCAGGTTAAGGATGGAAAAGGAAGACGGTTTACCTTTTGTAATTGGTTCGATTATATTTGCTCCCACAAAACTGCACAAAAAAACTATAAGGGAAACCCTATAATACATCGTGGAATACGAATTTGGAAACAATTAAAAAAAGCTTTAAAATTGAATAATATACCACTATGTCTTCCCTTTGTATACAATCCTTTATTCAAGCCATCCGTATTGGATAAAGATGTCACACAATGGAAAAATTATGCAATTAAAAAGATTGGCCATCTTTATATGAAAGCCATTTTTCTTTCATTTCAATTGTTACAACAAAATTATGGACTGCACTCAAATAATTTCTTCAGATATCTACAAATTAGAGATTATGTTAAATCTAATACACAAGTTTATAGGACTAGGGAACCAGAAATTCTTGATGAATGTTTGAATAAGCATTCTAACACTGAAAAAATAATAGCTTATATTTATAACACCCTCTTAAACAACGAGGTACCACCGATGGGACCATATAGATACACATGGGAAAATGAATTAGGTCAACCTATAACAAAAGATGTTTGGGACGAAAGTTACAACATATACATCAATGCTCGTTAAATACAACTTAAAGTGTTACACAGATTACATTACCCCAAAATAAAACTAAATGGAATATTCCCACATATTTCTCCTATTTGTGATAAATGTCTGCATCTAGAGGCCAATTTAACACGTACTTTTGCAAATTGTACAAAAATTAAAAATTCTGGACTGATATTTTGGAATAATTTCTGAAGTTGTTAATACAAAATTGGATCCAGACTCAACATTAATAATACTTGGAATATCAGAACAAAGTTTAACACTCACAACAAGCCAAAGAAACTTCCTCGACTGCAGTATAATAACTGGAAAAAAATTAATATTACAATTTTGGAAAGGCCCTATAACAACCACAATTAAAATGTGGATCGTGGAAATGTCGGAGACCCTACATCTAGAAAGAATTAGACTTGTCTTAATGGACAAACAAGAACTTTTTGTTAAAAGATGGTCTCCATTCATTAACTGTTTAAAGGGATAGATTGGTCCGGCACGGAAACACAACTGAAGCTTGAACTCAGGATTAGATGAAAAGTTATACTTTATAATTTACGAACCTATCTCCAATGACGTGTTATAAGTAATTCATTCCACCTTTTCTCCTTTTTGATATTTGTAATATTTTTTTTCTCTTTCTCTCTCTTTCTATCCACATAAAAAAACACTAGAAGCAGAATTAGTGGACAATTGAAAATGTTAATATGTATGACTGATGTATATGAAACGTTTTTACTATAATATGTGACTATAGTTTACCATAATATGTTTGCTACTAATAAAAAAAAATAATATTTAAAAAAATGTGAACGAGTCTTAAAACATTACAAGTCTAACTTCACAGCACTCCAAGCAGAGTGCCAGCAGCAAGTCCTACCTCACAGCACACAAAGCACAGTGCAGGCAGCAAGTCCAACCAGACAGCAAGTAGTGCAGGAGGCAAATTCAACCTCACATCACTCCAAGCTGAATGCAGGCAGTAAGTCCAACCTCGCAGCACACCAAGCAGAGAGTAGGCAGCAATTCCAAACCCACTGCACTTCAAGCACTCCAAGCACTCCAACAGAAGCAAGCAAGCACGCACGCACGCACGCACGCACCCACACACCTTCCCACACACACACACACACACACACACACACACACACACACACACACACACACACACACACACACACACACACACACACACACACACACACACACACACACACTCACTCACTCACACACACACACACACACACACACACACACACACACACACACACGCACACGCACACGCGCACACACACACACACACACAGGGATACACAGAGACCGACACACACAGAGACACACACAGAGGGACAAACCCACAGGGCACACACACAGGGACGCACACTCACAAAAAGATACACACACATAAACACACTCACAAAAGACACACACACACACACACACACACACACACACACACACACACACACACACACTTCCAAATAATTTCTTCAGATATCTACAAATTAGAGATTATGTTAAATCTAATACACAAGTTTATAGGACTAGGGAACCAGAAATTCTTGACGAATGTTTGAATAAGCATTCTAACACTGAAAAAATAATCGCTTATATTTATAACACCCTCTTAAACAACGAGGTACCACCGATGGAACCATATAGATACACATGGTAAAATGAATTAGGTCAACCTATAACAAAATATATTTGGGACGAAAGTTACAACATATACATCAATGCTCGTTAAATGCCAGACATGCTTTAATACAACTTAAAGTCTTACACAGATTACAATACCCCAAAATAAAACTAAATAGAATCTTCCCGCATTGAGTATAGAAGTTGGGATGTAATGTTAAAGTTGTACAAGGCATTGGTGAGGCCAATTCTGGAGTATGGTGTACCATTTTGGTCGCCTAATTATAGGAAGGATGTCAACAAATAGAGAGAGTGCAGAGGCGATTTACTTGAATGTTGCCTGGGTTTCAGCAACTAAGTTACAGAGAAAGGTTGACAAGTTAGGGCTTTATTCTTTGGAGCGCAGAAGGTTAAGGGGGGACTTGATAGAGGTTTTTAAAATGATGAGAGGGATAGACAGAGTTGACGTGGAAAAGCTTTTCCCACTGAGAGTAGGGAAGATTCAAATAAGGGGACATGACTTGAGAAATAAGGGACTGAAGTTTAGGGGTAACATGAGGGGGAACTTCTTTACTCAGACAGTGGTAGCTGTGTGGAATGCGCTTCCAGTGAAGGTGGTGGAGGCAGGTTCGTTTTTATCATTTAAAAATAAATTGGATAGTTATATGGATGGGAAAGGAATGGAGGGTTATGGTCTGAGCGCAGGTATATGGGACTAGGGGAGATTATGTGTTCGGCACGGACTAGAAGGGTCGAGATGACCTGTTTCCGTGCTGTAATTGTTATATGGTTATATGGTTATATTTCTCCTATTTGTGATAAATGGCTGCATCTAGAGGCCAATTTAACACGTACTTTTGCAAATTGTACAAAAATTAAAAATTTCTGGACTGATATTTTTGGAATAATTTCTGAAGTTGTTAATACAAAATTGGATCCAGACTCAACATCCAAACGAGGTACCACCGATGGGACCATATAGATACACATGGGGAAATGAATTAGGTCAACCTATAACAAAAGATATTTGGGACGAAAGTCACAACATATACTCAATGCTCGTTAAATACAACTTAAAGTGTTACACAGATTACATTACCCCAAAATAAAACTAAATAGAATATTCCACATATTTCTCCTATTTGTTGATAAATGTCTGCATCTAGAGGCCAATTTAAACACGTACTTTTGCAAAATTGTACACAAATTTAAAAATTCTGGACTGATATTTTGGGAATAATTTCTGAGGTTATTAATACTAAATTGGATCCAGAATTCAAATTAATAATACTTGGGATATCAGAACAAAGTCTAACATCCACAACAAGCTAAAGAAACTTCCTCGACTACTGGGAAAAAAAATAATATTACAATTATGGAAAGGCCCTATACCACCTCAATTAAAATGTGGATCGGGGAAATGTCGGAGACCCTACAGTCTAGAAAGAATTAGACTTGTCTTAATGGACAACAAGAACTTTTTGTTAAAATATGGTCTCCATTCATTGACTATTTGAAGGGATAGATTGGTCCGGCACGGAAACACAACTGAAGCTTGAACTCAGGATTAGATGAAAAGTTATACTTTATAATTTACGAACCTATCTCCAATGTTGTGTTATAAGTAATTCATTCCACATTTTCTCTTTTTTGATATTTGTAATTATTTTTTTCCTCTTTTCCTCCCTCTTTCTATCCACATAAAAAACACTAGAAGCAGAATTAATCGACAATTGAAAATTGTTTAAGCTCGGCGGTCTCGCTTCATAATGTAATGACTGATGTATATGAAACGTTTTTTTACTATAATATGTGACTATACTTTACCATAATATGTTTGCTACTAATACAAAATAATCAGCGCCATCTCTCCACTAAGCGGATGTCACGGAATGAGCGGCAATTTTGCATTAAACACAGTGCTGATCTAATACGCATTTATTCACTGTTTTTTTTAAAACGGTTTGCACAGCAAGCCACATTTAAAAGCACAAGCCACATTTAAACACAAGCCACATTTCAAACGCAAGGCACATTTATAAGCAAGACACATTTAAAATATAGGCACACTTTAGCGCACAGTCAAAAGCCACACTTTTCAATTAGCAGCACAGTCAAAAGGCAATATTTTCAATTAGTGGCACTGTCAAAAGGCACACTTTTCAATTAACGGCTGACAAAAGGCACACTTTTCAATCAGGGGCACAGACAAAAGGGCACACTTTTCAATTAGCAGCCTGTCAAAAGACACACTTTTAAATTGGCGGCACAGTCAAAGGCCTGCAAAAACATTTATTCCTTCCAAGCACAGTTCCAAATACACCGCATAAAAGCATATAAAACCACACTTACAGTTTAGTAGACATGTGTTCAGTGTTCAGATTTATTCACTGCTCAGACTGAGATTTGTGACCTCTCCTTCCCCCATCTTGCAGCGATTGCGGCAAGTCCACACTTCCGGGTTTATAATCCCTCCCCCTCCCACCGGATGGGGCATTTTCAAAGCAACCGCACTTGCCTTTGCATTTTCAAAGCACCTGCCTTTGCATTTTCAAACTAACCACACTTTTACATTGTCAAAGCAACCACCATTTGCATTTTCAAAGCAAACCACCTCCTGCATTTTCAAAGGAAAACATTTTGCATTTCTAAGCAAAACCACCTTTTGCATTTCAAAGCAAACGAACTGCTGCATTTTCAAAGCAAAAACCATTTTCAAAGCAAACCACCTTTTGCATTTTCAAAGTAAGCCATCTTTTACATTTTCAAAGCAAATCATTTGCATTTTCCACAGCAAACCACCTTTTGCATTTCAAAGCAAACGACCTTTTGCATTTTCAAAGCAACGACCTTTCCATTTTCAAAACAAACCACCTTTTCATTTTCAAACCACCTTTTGCATATTATAACCACGCCATCTTTTGCATTTATAAGGCAACCCACGTTTTGTGCATTTTAATGCAAACCAACTTTTAAATTTCTAAACCAAACCATCGTTTTCATTTCAAACCAAACCACATGTTTGCATTATCAAAGCAAACCACATTCTGCATTTGCAAAGCACACCACCTTTGCATGTTCAAAGCAAACCACCTTTGCATTTCCAAACCAGACCACCATTTGCATTTTCAAACCAAACCACCTTTTGTATTTTCTAAGCACACATTTTGCATTTTCAAACTGAAGTGGGCGCATGTTCGCAAATGCGGGGCTCTTCTAGGGTGTGAACATGTGCAATACTTTTCCGGAGTGTGCGCATGTGCAAGGTATTTTGGGCGGGAAAGGCCTGCGGAATCAGCCATGTTTGCCAGATGTTTCTGAGTTTGGGTATTGCAGAAATAAGTTGCTTAAAAGCTTAAATAAGTTAATTAAATTTCGAGTAGTGAAAAATTCGCATTTGCCTCACAACAATTTAAGCAACTTACCTTAGCAGTCCGACTTGTGGCTGGAGATACTATTGAAACCACAACGCTTGGATCTAAATCCCACTCACCTGCTGCTGCTAAGAATTGGAAGCGCTGGCTTCGTATAGTAAATAACTTATGTGATGAGTGTGGCAATGATGCACCAGACAGACTTAAGACATTAATAAGCTTCGTCTCTTCTGATGTATATGATTACATAGAGGAATGTGCAACATGATTCTGCTATTGATGTACTAAGCAAACTCTTTGTTAAGACACCCAACGTGATATTCGCTCGACACCTCCTTGCTACTCGGAAACAAACACCTGGTGAGTCACGATGAATTTTTACAAGAACTTCAAAGACTTATTAAAGACTGTGCCTTCAAAGCAGTTGCGGCTGATCAATATCGACTGGAAGTTATTCGAGACTCTTTTATCAATGGTTTGGCATCGCTTTAATACGACAGAGACTATTAGAAAACAAAACCTTGGATTTACAGTCAGCTTACAATCAAGCTTACTCTTTAGACTTGGCTAATTCAGATGCTTATGGCTCATCTAATGTGTATTCTGCTGCAACTACCACAACAGATTTCATCCAAGTACTAATATGGAGCAAACTGAAACAATTTCACCTGATAAAGATGCCCTCGCCGCAGCATTCAAAAATGAACTGTTACTTTTGCGGGGGTAATATTCATAAGAGAGAGATATGTCCTGCTCGAGAGGCAGCTTGTAATAGTTGTGGCAAGATGGGACATTATTCTAGAGTATGCAAGTCCAAAGCAACTACTAAAAGTGTGACTGCTGCCATGTGTACGCCTTCTTTATGTGCAATTACAGCTGCATTTCCTCAGAGCTTGTCTCACGCAGCCACAACGGTATCTATCAATGGCCATACACTTAATGTACTACTTGATTCTGGCAGTTCAGAAAGTTTTATAAGTGGAAGTGCAGTTGTGTCTCGACTAAATCTAACTATAATTCCATCACATGGAGAAATCTCGATGGCGCTGCCAACTCTCCATACTCAAATTATAGGATCTTGTATTGTAGACTTTATTCTGAACAAAACTAGCTATAAATCTGTATGT
This sequence comes from Amblyraja radiata, assembly GCF_010909765.2. Classification (NCBI taxonomy): domain Eukaryota; kingdom Metazoa; phylum Chordata; class Chondrichthyes; order Rajiformes; family Rajidae; genus Amblyraja; species Amblyraja radiata. Next base: position 2,973,375 of record NC_046000.1, on the reverse strand, counting down.
CTTGGTATGTTGAAAAATTTGTGTAGCGATATAATTCTAGGTCAGGATTTTCAGAAACTGCACAGATCACTTCAAATAATGTATGCAGGAACTATGCCTGATCTTGTATTGTCAAAGCCACCAGGATCGTGTGGTTTTCTGCTGCATCTGTTGAATGCCCTTCATTATTCACTAATTTATCCTCCAAGTGCAAGCCAAATGCTACCAAATCAAAATTTTAGTAAAGATGATAGGAACTTTATTAACACAGAAGTAACTAATCTTTTACAAGAAGGGATCATATAACACAGCTCTTCCCCTTGGAGGGCACAAGTTGTCGTAGTTAAGGACCCCTTGGAGAGACATAGAAATGGACTCTGCATTGATTACTCTCAAACTATAAACCCGTTCACGGAGCTTGATGCATATCCATTACCTCGTATGGAAGAGATGATCAATACATTAGCTAAGTATAGGATATTCTCTACTTTTGACTTAAAACGTGCTTACAACCAAATTCCTTTGAAGGAATCAGAGAAGAAATACATTGCGTTTGAAGCAAATGGGAAATTATCTCACTACTGCAGAGTTCCTTTTGGTGTAACTAATGGCGTGGCTGTTTTTCAGAGAGAGATGGACAAACCTGTTGAACAATAAAACAATTAAAGATATTTTCCCTTATCTTGATAATATAAATATTGCCGGAAAAGACCAAACTGAACATGCTGAAAATGTTCAACGGTTTTTAGATGTTGTACATTCTAAAAATCTAACATTAAATGAGGCTAAGCCAATAACATCAGTATCATCAATTACTATTCTTGGTTATTGGGTTGGAAATGATATAATCAAGCCTGATCCAGAAAGACTCCGCCCACTCCAAGTGATATATGTTCCAGCAACATTAAACTCTCTATGAAGGGTTCGTGGGATGTTTGCATATTATGCTAAATGGACACCACATTTTTCTGACAAAATTCAACCTTTGATTAGTACAAAATCTTTCCCCCTTGACTCTACAGCAATTGGTGCCTTTACTTCTTTAAAGAAACAATTGGAATCTGCGACATTACACACCATCGATGAGGATCTCCCCTTTGTTGTTGAATGTGATGCCTCTGATTTAGCAGTATCAGCAACATTAAATCAAGGAGGACGACCAGTGGCTTTCATGTCTCGTACTCTCCAAGGTAGTGAATGGCACTACCCATCCGTCGAAAAGGAAACTACAGCAATTATTGAAGCAGTGAGGAAATTGAGTCATTTTCTTGCTCGCCAGCACTTGACTTTGATAACAGATCAGCGTTCAGTAGCTTTTATGCTGAATAATCAGAAATGAACAAAGATTAAAAATAGTAAAATTCATGAATGGAAGATTGAATTATCTGCATATAGTTATTCAATTGAGTACCCCCCTGGTAAGGATAATGTTGCTCCGGACACATTAACTCGAGCATTTTGTGCCTCTGTTCATTCTTCTGCATTCAATGATCTTCACAATGGGCTGTGTCATCCTGTAGTCACTCGTTTGTTACACTATGTTCAATTCCAAACAATTACCTTTCTCTACAGAAGATGTGAAGATGACGTGTGCTTCATAGAAACATAGAAACATAGAAATTAGGTGCAGGAGTAGGCCATTCGGCCCTTCGAGCCTGCACCGCCATTCAATATGATCATGGCTGATCATCCAACTCAGTATCCCGTACCTGCCTTCTCTCCATACCCTCTGATCCCCTTAGCCACAAGGGCCACATCTAACTCCCTCTTAAATATAGCCAATGAACTGGCCTCGACTACCCTCTGTGGCAGGGAGTTCCGAGATTCACCACTCTCTGTGTGAAAAAAGTTCTTCTCATCTCGGTTTTAAAGGATTTCCCCCTTATCCTTAAGCTGTGACCCCTTGTCCTGGACTTCCCCAACATCGGGAGCAATCTTCCTGCATCTAGCCTGTCCAACCCCTTAAGAATTTTGTAAGTTTCTATAAGATCCCCTCTCAATCTCCTAAATTCTAGAGAGTATAAACCAAGTCTATCCATTCTTTCTTCATAAGACAGTCCTGACATCCCAGGAATCAGTCTGGTGAACCTTCTCTGCACTCCCTCTATGGCAATAATGTCCTTCCTCAGATTTGGAGACCAAAACTGTACGCAATACTCCAGGTGTGGTCTCACCAAGACCCGGTACAACTGCAGTAGAACCTCCCTGCTCCTATACTCAAATCCTTTTGCTATGAAAGCTAACATACCATTCGCTTTCTTCACTGCCTGCTGCACCTGCATGCCCACTTTCAATGACTGGTGTACCATGACACCCAGGTCTCGCTGCATCTCCCCTTTTCCTAGTCGGCCACCATTTAGATAATAGTCTGCTTTCCTGTTTTTGCCACCAAAATGGATAACCTCACATTTATCCACATTATACTGCATCTGCCAAACATTTGCCCACTCACCCAGCCTATCCAAGTCACCTTGCAGTCTCCTAGCATCCTCCTCACAGCTAACACTGCCCCCCAGCTTAGTGTCATCCGCAAACTTGGAGATATTGCCTTCAATTCCCTCATCCATTGTAGAATCTGTGCTGAATTAAAACCAAGGTCCTTCCGTCCTGAAGAAGGAAGATTGATCAAACCTACTCAACCTATGGAACGTTGCAGTATTGACTTCAAAGGGCCTTTACCATCCTCCTCTCGAAATTTTTATATACTTACCTTAGTTGACGAATATTCGAGGTTTCCATTTGCCTTTCCTTGTCCAAATATTTCAGCTGCGATGGTTATCAAATGTTTAGATCAACTGTTTTCATTCTGTGGATTTCCAAGTTACATACATTCTGATAGGGGCACCTCATTCATGTCAAAATATTTAAAGGACTACGTTTCTAAGAGAGGAATTGCAACAAGTAAAACAACACCATATCATCCTATTGGAAATGGTCAGGTTGAGAGGTTTAACGGAATCAGTTGGAAAGCAGTGAAACTGGCTTTAAAGTCAAATGATATACCAGATCAGCAGTGGGAATGTGTTCTACCAGATGCATTACACTCCATCAGATCTCAACTGTCAACTGCTACCAATACTACTCCACACGAGCGGTTCTTTAACTTCAAATGCCGTTCTTCTAGTGGTACTTCTTTGCCATCATGGTTGACGAGCCCTGGGCCTGTGTTGCTTCGTTGTTATGTCCGATTAAATAAGAATGAACCTTTTGTTGATGAAGTTGAACTGGCTGATGTCAACCCTTATTATGCAACTATCAAGTATCGGGATGGATGTCAGTCAACTGTCTCACTTCGTGACCTTGCACCATGTCCATCTTCTCCATCAGCTCCGTCACTTCCTGATAACATTAATCAAGAACCTCCTCCATCAGCTCCGTCACTTCGTGATAACATTAATTTAGAACTTCCTCCGTCAGCTCCGTCACTACTTGATAACGTTAATCAAGAACTTCCTCCGTCAGCTCCGTCACTACTTGATAACGTTAACCAAGAACTTCCTCCATCAGCTCCGTCACTTCTTGATAACACTAATCAAGAACTTCCTCCTACACTATGGAAACTTCTACAAGAAATTCTAAAATTGTAAATCTAAATAACAATGTGAGTGAAGTTGATAACCAAGCAATATATGTACCACCAGCTATTGAAACACCATTATCTCCTGAAGCTCCAGTGCTGCGACGGTCATCAAGATGTATTAAACCTCCTGACCGTCTCAACTTATAAATAGGAGGGGAAAATTGTGTGGGCGCATGTGCGCGTGTGCGGAGCTCTTCTAGAGTGTGCGCATGTGCGGGACTTTTCCGGAGTGTGCGCAAGTGCGAAGTATTTAGGGCGGGAAAGGCCTTCGGAATCAGCCATGTTTGCCAGACGTTTCTGAGTTCTTGTATAAGCTGAGAGAAATAAGAGAAATAAGCTGCTTAAAGCTTAAATAAAGTGAAGTAAATTACGAGTAGTGAAAGTTTAATTTGCCTCACAACAAGTCGGCGCACGTGCTCACCAGCCGCCTGTATTTCCTGCGGCGAGGTGGAGACCGTGTTCCACGTGTATATGGAGTGTGTGAGGTCGGGCAAATGCATGGCAGATGCAGTATAATGTGGATAAATGTGAGGTTATCCAATGGTGGCAAAAAACAGGAAAGTAGACTTTTATCTGAATGGTGGGCGATTAGCAAAAGGCGAGATGCAACGAGACCTGGGTGTCATGGTACACCAGTCATTAAAAGTAGGCAGGTACACAAACATGCTGGAGAAACTCAGCGGGTGCAGCAGCATCTATGGAGCGAAGGAAATAGGCGACGTTTCGGGCGGAAACCCTTCTTCAGACTGATCGGGGATGGGGGGAGAAGGAAGGGAAAAGGGAGGAGGAGGAGCCCGAGGGCGGGGGGATGTGAGAAGACAGCTCGAGGGTTAAGGAAGGGGAGGAGACAGCAAGGGCTAGCAAAACTGGGAGAATTCAACGTTCATGCCACCCGGACGCAAGCAATCCAGACGGAATATGAGGTGCTGTTCTTCCAATTTCCGGTGTTGCTCACTCTGGCAATGGGGGAGACCCAGGACAGAGTGGTCGGACTGGGAATGGGAGGGGGAGTTGAAGTGCTGAACCACCGGGTGAACTGTAGGTTATTGCGGACTGAGCGGAGGTGTTCGGCGAAACGATCGCACAACCTCCGCATGGTCTCCCCGATGTAAATCAGCTGACATCTAGAGCAGCGGATGCAGTAGATGAGGTTGGAGGAGATGCATGTGAACCTTTGTCGCACCTGGAACGACTGCTTGGGTCCTTGAATGGAGTCGAGGGGGGAGGTGAAGGACAGGTGTTGCATTTCTTGCGGTTGCAACGGAAAGTTCCCGGGGAGGGGGTGGTACGGGAGGGAAGGGAAGAATGGACAAGGGAGTTGCGGAGGGAGCGGTCTATGCAGGTGTAGGCATGCAGGTGCAGCAGGCAGTGAAGAAAGCGAATGGTATGTTAGCATTCATAGCAAAAGGCTTTGAGTATAGGAGCAGAGAGGTTCTACTGCAGTTGTACAGGGTCTTGGTGAGACCACTCCTGGAGTATTGTGTACAGTTTTGGTCTCCAAATCTGAGGAAAGACATTCTTGCCATAGTGGGAGTACAGAGAAGGTTCACCAGACTGATTCCTGGGATGTCAGGACTTTCATATGAAGAAAGAATGGACAGACACGGCTTGTACTCGCTAGCATTTAGAAGATTGAGGGGGGATCTTATAGAAACTTACAACATTCTTAAGGGGTTGGACAGGCTAGATGCAGGGAGATTGTTCCCGATGTTGTGGATGTCCAGGACAAGAGGTCACAGTTTAAGGATCAAGGGGAAATCCTTTAGGACCGAGATGAGAAAAACATTTTTCACACAGTGGTGAATCTGTGGAATTCTCTGCCACAGAAGGTAGTTGAGGCCAGTTCATTGGCTATATTTAAGAGGGAGTTAGATGTGGCCCTTGTGGCTAAAGGGATCAGGGGCTATTGAGAGAACGCAAGCACACGATACTGAGTTGGAAGATCAGCCATGATCATATTGAATGGCGGTGCAGGCTCGAAGGGCCGAATGACCTACTCCTGCACCTAATTTCTATGTTTCTATGTTTCTATGTTGCTGCCCTTGTACCAATATCTGAAGGGGCTGCTCCTCAAGTTCTGGTTGCATTTTAGTCTCACGATCCTGGTGTTTGCGCATAAAGTAGGGAAAGGGGAGGGCCGATTGGGAGGGTGAGATCTCCCTGTTGGGTTGCTCCTGGGCCTGGCAAAGATGGCCATTCGTGGGTCCAGGCAGCGGGCGGTCGATGGTCACACCAGAGTCGGCTGCCGGCCCCTCCACCAGGCCTATGTCAATGTTCACGAGTCCCTGGAGAGGGAACACCTGGTGTCCATGGGGACTCTGGAGGCCTTCCGTCAACGCTGGTCACCGCGAGGGGTCGAGAGCATTGTTAATATTAATTGGACAATTGTGTTATAATGTCTGCTTGATGTATTGTAACCATTGAATGTTTATGTACTTTGGGCACACTGTAATGTTTACTTGCTGAATAAAGGAGAGAGAGAGAGAGAGAGAGAGAGAGAGAGAAAGAGAGAGAAAGAGAGAATCGTAAGAGATCGAGATAGAGAGAGAGAGAGAATGAGAGAGAAAGAGAGAGACAGAGTGTGAGATGAAGAGAGAGATGGAGTGTGAGACAGCTAGTGAGAGATAAAGATAAGACAGCTTCAGACAGAGAGATTTTTTCCAGGACCTTCAGTGATGATGTCACAACGCCACTCACGGTCCACCAATCACAAGCTGCTGAGTGCAACTATGACATCACTATGGGACGTTGCCAATGGTAACCACAGCAGGAGAGGTTGAGGGAGAGATAGTGATAGAGAGAGAGATATAGAGATAGATATAGGTAGAGATATAGCAAGAGAGATCGAGAAATACAGAGATAAATATAGAGAGACATAGATAGATAGAGTAAGATATAGAGATAAAGAGAGAGATATAGACAGGGAGATAAAGATAGACATAGCGAGATCTAGTGGGAGATATAGAGAGCTATAGAGATAGAGAGAGATATATAGACAGAGCGAGACAGATAGATAGATCGATAGATAGAGAGATATAGAGATAGAGCGAGAGATATAGAGATAGAGAGATAGAGAGAGAGAGCGAGAGAGAGAGAAAGATAGAGAATATGTATATGGAGAGGGAGATAGAGATATATAGAGAGAGGGAGAGATAGAGAGAGAGGGCGATAGAGAGACAGGGAGAGACAGAGAGAGATAGATGGAGATACAGAAATAGAGAGCCAGTGAGAGAGGAATAGATAGACAATGTATAGGGAGAGAGAGAGAGAGAGAGAGAGAGAGAGAGAGAGAGAGAGAGAGAGAGAGAGAGAGAGAGAGAGAGAGAGAGAGATAGAGAGATAATATC
>NC_046000.1:2866553-2937626 GCF_010909765.2 Amblyraja radiata | reverse complement strand
AGACACACAGAGCAAAACTCTGGGAACAGGAGAAGAAAGAAACAGTGTGAAAATGGTCACATGATGAACATCTGGCGAGAACAGAATTGCACGTAATTTCATTGCTCGGCAGTATGGCCTTGAGAAGATAAGTTGTCTGGGAACGGCCATTTTACAAAGGAACTGTATGATCAGAATGAAAATATGAACAGGCAACATAATTAAGAACTCCCCAGCCTGATAAGGAACGAAGATGCGTTTTGTTTATTCAGCACTTGGATGAGTGACAACTCAAAATGATTGACTTTAGAATTGGGAGAGCGTTGAGTTTGAACAAAGGCTTCCTTTAGGAGATTGAAGGAAAATTAGTATAAAAGAAGGGCGGTCCGAAACATGGGCAGCGACAACCCGGGAACAACCATCACAAGAAGGAGGGACCTGAGTTCAAAGCTCAGAGAAGACATACCCCCTACCAACAGAGTGACTCTGTCCAATTCATTCATAGGGGCAATATCAGACTTTGTCATTTAGTTTAAGAAGTGATAAGTTGAAATAGTAAAGTCAATGAGAAGTTATTAGAAGTCAAGTGTGCATGCATGTTTTAAGTTACTCGGCCGTTAATAAAGATTAAGTTTTACTTAACTAAATTAAACCTCGGTTTAGAGTCTTGTTCGACAAGTCAGTTGATACCCTAAAGAGGTAATAGAGTCACCAATCCTTTCCCCATTCACTCTATCTATGCCTTTCATTATTCTGTAAGTTTCAATGTGATCCCCCCTCAACCTTCTAAACTCCAGCGAGTAGAGGCCCAGTACCCTCAAACGCTCACCATGTGCTAACCCACTTATTCCTGAATCATTCTTGTAAACCTCCTCTGGACTCTCTCCAGAGCCAGTACATCCATCCTCAGATATGGTATCCAAATTTGCTCACAATACTGCAAATGCGGGCTGATCTGCACCTTATAGAGCCTCAGCATTGCATTTCCCCTTATAGAGCCTTATAGAGCCTCAGCATTGCATCTCTCGTTATAGAGACGTATTGAGCCTCAGCATTGCATCTCTCCTTATGGAGCCTCAGCGTTACATCTCTACTTATGGAGCCTTATAGAGCCTCAGCATTGCATGTCTTGCCTAAAGGTTTATAGTTAAGTCTGCTGACTACTCTTTCTCACTTTTATTGATTAGTACTCCGTCTCTTCCATTTCTCGTTCTCACTGGCTTTTTGTTCTCTCGTATACCTGTATTATTTATTTAAGACAAACTTAAAGGAATAATTGAACTTATCTGCCATTCTCCAGATTTAATGCTCCTGTCTCTGCCTGTAAGGGACCACACCTGCCATCTTTAGCATTATCCTCCTGCTGTCCATTTTATGTTCACACCATTCGAGGCATGGTATGGAAACAGGCCTTTCGGCCCACCTTACCCATGCCATGCGAGATTTATTCTAGTCCCATTTGCTCACATTTGGCCCATATCTCTTCAAATATTTCCTATCCACATGTGCCCGTCCAAGTGTTTTTTTAATGCTGTTCTAGTACTTGTTTTAACTATCTCCTCTGGCAGCTCCTTCTATAGACACACCACCCTGTGTGTGGAAAGCGTTGCCCCTCTGGTTCCTCATGAATATTGCCCTTCTCACCTTAAATCTATGTCCTCTGGTTCTTGATTTCCCCTACTCTGGGTAAAAGGCTGTGCATTCATCCTATCTACTCCCCTTATCTTGTTGCACACCTTGTCTTGTATTCCATCTGGCATTTCTTTAACAATTTCTTGCTTCTCCTTTGTTCTAAATGCTCCCATTCTTCAGGTCTAAAACTGTTTCTGACAACATGAGCTTTTAACACCCTTTATTCTACGTGCCACCCTTTATTCTTCGTTCACTGTTTTTTGTTGGGTTTTTGTGCATTAAAATAAGTCTTTATTGTTCTTGATGTCAGATCAAAGGGAAGGTAAAAGGACCAAAATGGAAACCTAAAATAATGCCTTTTGAAGATCTAGGAAATGATGAACCCGGTGAAGCAATTCCACACATTGTGCAAGGTAAATACATATCCTTTTGCTCTGACATATCCATAAGGAAACAACAATTTATTGGGAACTGAACATAATACTTGAATGAAGTAGTCACCAAAACGTGCATCATTTTGAAAGCCACATTTATATGTTTCTAACATTTAATGATTCAATGGTACTTTATTGTCACATGTATCTAGGTAGAGTGAAATTCATGTATTGTACACAGTTCAGTAACAATCTTGTTGTAAATGGGGTGCAACCATACTAAAGTACAGGAGTGTGAGATTAGTAGATAACATTGAGGCACTACACGAGTCGCCATTTTCCAGCGACATCTTGTGGCATTCAAGTTCAGATTTATTAAAGACGTGCGAGTCTCAACTTGGCCATAAAGGCACATTGTCCAGGAGTTGGCAGTGGGTTGGAGTTGCAGGTGTCAGCTTCACCAGGTGACGTGTCGTTGCCCTCCACCGTTGCTCCACTGCTCCGTGCCGATGCAGGCTGCATCTGATCCACACGCATGGTCAGTGGGTTGGAGTTGCAGGGGTCAGCTTGATCAGGTGACGTGTCGATGCCTCCCTCCATTGCTCTACTGCTCCGTGCCGATGCAGGCTGCATCTGATCCACACGCATGGCCATTTGGAACGGCGCCTGATCTAATTGGAATTTGGAAAGGGGAGGGGAGTTGGAAATCTGTCCCCTCAGATTCTGGTGAACTTCTACCGCTGCACCATCGAGAGCATCCTTACCAACTGTATCACAGTATGGTATGGCAACTGCTCTGTCTCCGACCGGAAAGCACTGCAGAGGGTGGTGAAAACTGCCCAACGCATCATCGGTTCCTCACTCCCCTCCATTGAGTCTGTCCAGAGCAAGCGATGTCTGCGAAGGGCGCGCAGCATCGCCAAAGACTGCTCTCACCCCATCCATAGACTGTTCACCCTCCTCCCATCCGGGAGGCGCTACAGGTCTCTCCGTTGCTGGACCAGCAGGTCCAGGAACAGCTTCTTCCCTGTGGCTGTTACACAACTTAACTCTGCACCTTGGTGATTGCCAGTCCCCCCCCCCCCCCCGCCCCAGACACTCCTTCCCCCAGAACAATCGTACTACTGTTAATGTATGTACATATATATATATATTTGCTGGTACACAAAATTGCTTGGGAAACTCAGCGGGTGCAGCAGCATCTATGGAGCGTAGGAAATGGGCGACGTTTCGGGCCGAACCCCTTCTTCAGACTTATTTGCTGTTCCATTATTCTATGTTCGCTCTTCTGGGTGAGATGCTAACTGCATTTCGTTGTCGCTGTACTGTAGACTGCACAATGACAATAAAGATTGAATCTGAATCTGAGATGGAGAGAGAGGGAAAGCAAGGGTTAATTGAAGTCAATATTCATACCGCTGCCCAAGTAGAAATGTGTGGTGCTGTTCCTCCAATTCATGCTGGGCCTGACTCTGACATTGGAGGAGGCCCAGGCCAGAGAGGTCAGTATGCGAATGGGAGGGGGAATTAAAGTGTTTAGCAATTGGGAGTTCAGGTAGGTTTAGGTAGACTGAGCGCAGCCGAGGGTCGAACCTGGTTCTCTGGCGTTGTGGGGCAGCAACTCTACCATCTGTGTCACTGTGCCTCCCTTCTCTGTATGGAAACCCAATCACAGATTAGACAACCGGTTTGCAGAGCCAGCCGTTACATTTAGTATCACAGGGGTGAAGCAGTGTGACTATTCTCATGGGGTAGTTTTTCATTATCTGAACTGTTAATAAATTAATATTATTATCAATTATTAATTAAATTAATATAGTATTAAGACATGGAATTAGAATCCAAATAATGCCTAGAATAATACGATATGGAAAAAGCCATTAGAGCTAAATATACAAAAGATATTTTGCAAACTATGACTTACACCCTGCACTAAGATGTGAGTTGATTGGGAAAACTCAATGACTTGTTTTCAGAAGAATTTAGGTTTGTACAATTAGTTTGTACTTTTGGTGATGATCAGAAAATGTTATTCTTCAACGTTTAACTTGGTATATTTCTCATTTATTCTTTTTTGCAGAACATATTAATCAGGAAGCTTGCCAGTAATTGCCACCGTTGTTAGCATGTGCGAGAGTAACCAGTGATACCTGGGTTACATTTGTGCTCATCTGGAAGTGAACTGTTCAATCATTTGCAGGTTTTCCTTCCCTTAATATTTTAAGGGATGGAATACCTGCAAATACCCAGTCTGAAGAAGGGTGTCGGCCCGAAACCGTCGCCTATTTCCTTCGCTCCATAGATGCTGCTGCACCCGCTGAATTTCTCCAGCATTTTGTGTACCTAATCTTAAACGTTGTCCCTTTCATTCTGAAATGTGTGCATCCACATTTAGCTAAATGGGAGGGTTCAATGTTCATCGCTGTTGGGTTGTAAAATACCCATGTGGAATATAAGGTGTTCTTCCACTTTTGAGTGTGGCCTCACTCTTATTGATGGAGGCGGCCTAGGGTTGGAGGGTCACTCAATTAAGAGGGGGTTCAAAGAGCCTAGCACCCAGGACATCTGGTGGGCCTTGGTCGACTGAGTGCATGTATTTGGTGGATCAGTCGCCTGATCTGCACTTGTTTTTGCCGATGGTAGGAGACTGCATCGAGAGACTGAGTGTGGTGGATGGGGTTGGAGGACGAGCGTGTGAGACCCTGCCTCAATAGACAATATCAAATAGACAATAGGTGCAGGAGAAGGAACCAGACTGATTCCTGTGATGTGAGGACTTTCATATGAAGAAAGATTGGATAGACTCGGCTTGTACTCGCTAGAATTTAGAAGATTGAGGGGGGATCTTATAGAAACTACAACAGTCTTAGGGGGTGGACAGGCTAGATGCAGGAAGATTTGTTCCCGATGTTGGGGATGTCCGGACAAGGGGTCACATTTTAAGGATCAAGGAGAAATCCTTGAGGACCGAGATGAGATAAACATTTTTCACAAGCTGTTCACAGGTGAATCCTCTGGAATTTTCAACATTTTTCACAAGAGAGTGGTGCATCTCTGGAATTCTCTGACGCAGAAGGTAGTTGAGGCCAGTTCATTGGCTATATTAAGCGGGAGTTAGATGTGGCCCTTTGGCTAAAGGGATCAGGGGGTATGGAGAGAAGGCAGTTACAGGATACTCGAGTTGGATGATCAGCCATGATCATATGAATGGCGGTGCAGGCTCGAAGGCCGAATGGCCTACTCTCACCTATTTTCTATGTTTCTTATGTTTCGAGCCAGCACCGTCATTCAATGGATCATGGCTGATCATCCCCAATCAGTACCCCCGTTCAGCCTTCTCCTCATATCCCCTGACTCCACTATCTTTAAGAGCCCTATCTAGCTCTCTCTAGAAAGTATCCAGAGAAACGGCCCTCCACCACCCTCTGACCACTCACACACTCGCTCTGTGTAAAAAAGTGTTTCCTCATCTCCGTTCCAAATGGCTTACCCCTTATTCTTAAAGTGTGGTCCCTTGGTTTTGGACTCCCCCAACATCTGGAACGTGTTTTCCTGACTTTAACGTGTACAAACCCTTGTAATCTTATACTTTAAAGATAATAATATAACGTGGAACTGGATAATATTATCATCCTGTAGTTCCTCTGCCCTGTACTGCTCCTTTCTATCCCCTTCACCACATCCCCCCTCTCCCCTGCCCCCTCCTTTCTGGCCTACATCTGAGATAACTTTCACACTCTTCCACACATCAATAACTTTCAATTTTACTTCGGAGACACGGAGTGACTACGTGAAGAACCCCGCTAGGACGCATGCGTGCATCCCAGAGTACTTAAGGAAGTAGCTCCAGAAATAGTGGATGCATTAGTAGTAATCTTTCAAAACTCTTTAGACTCTGGAGTATGTTCCTGAGGATTGGCGGGTAGCAAACGTAACCCCACATTTTAAGAAGGAGGGAGAGAGAGAAAACGGGGAATTACCGACCAGTTAGTCTAACATCGGTTGTGGGGAAACTGCTAGAGTCAGTTATTAAAGATTGGATAGCAGCACATTTGGAAAGGGGTGAAATCATTGGACAAAGTCAGCATGGATTTACAAAAGGTAAATCATGTCTGAACGAATCTTATAGAATTTTTCGAGGATGTAACTAGTAGCGTGGATAGGGGAGAACCAGTGGATGTGGTGTATCTGGACTTCCAGAAGGCTTTCGACAAGGTCCCACATAAGAGATTAGTTACAAACTTAAAGCACACGGCATTGGGGTTCAGTATTGATGTGGATAGAGAACTGGCTGGCAAACAGGAAGCAAAGAGTAGAGTAAACGGGTCCTTTTCACAATGTCAGGCAGTAGTGACCTAGTGGGGTACCGCAAGGCTCAGTGCTGGGACCCCAGCTATTTACAATATATATTAATGATCTGGATGAGGGAATTGAAGGCAATATCTCCAAGTTTGCGGATGACACTAAGCTGGGGGGCAGTGTTAGCTGTGAGGAGGATGCTAGGAGACTTCAAGGTGACTTGGATAGGCTGAGGTGAGTGGGCAAATGTTTGGCAGATGCAGTATAATGTGGATAAATGTGAGGTTATCCATTTGGTGGCAAAACAGGAAAGCAGACTATTATCTAAATGGTGGCCGACTAGGAAAAGGGGAGATGCAGCGAGACCTGGGTGTCATGGTACACCAGTCATTGAAAGTGGGCATGCAGGTGCAGCAGGCAGTGAAGAAAGCGAATGGTATGTTAGCTTTCATAGCAAAAGGATTTGAGTATAGGAGCAGGGAGGTTCTACTGCAGTTGTACAGGGTCTTAATGAGACCACACCTGGAGTATTGCGTACAGTTTTGGTCTCCAAATCTGAGGAAGGACATTATTGCCATAGAGGGAGTGCAGAGAAGGTTCACCAGACTGATTCCTGGGATGTCAGTACTGTCTTATGAAGAAAGACTGGATAGACTTGGTTTATACTCTCTAGAATTTAGGAGATTGAGAGGGGATCTTATAGAAACTTACAAAATTCTTTAGCGGTTGGACAGGCTAGATGCAGGAAGATTGCTCCCGATGTTGGGGAAGTCCAGGACAAGGGCTCACAGCTTAAGGATAAGGGGGAAATCCTTTAAAACCGAGATGAGAAGAACTTTTTTCACACAGAGAGTGGTGAATCTCTGGAACTCCCTGCCACAGAGGGTAGTCGGGGCCAGTTCATTGGCTATATTTAAGAGGGAGTTAGATGTGGCCTTGTGGCTAAGGGGATCAGAGGGTATGGAGAGAAGGCAGGACGGGATTCTGAGTTGGATGATCAGCCATGATCATATTGAATGGCGGTGCAGGCTCGAAGGGCCGAATGGCCTACTCCTGCACCTAATTTCTATGTTTCTATGTTTCTATGTTTCTATATCGCTACACGCATTGCAACGAGTCACAGCAGGGGGAACGGCGCTCCCCTTAGCGGCAAAATTTGAAAGCCGGGAACAGCAGGTAAGACGACTCTGCGTTCCAGAATTTGAAAGTCGGGAACAGCAGGTAAGAGACTCTGCGTTCCTTCCACTTACCTTTTAGATGGAGACATGGACCAGATCCACGAAGTCTGCGGGAACGCTGGCGGGGGAGAACCGCAGTTTTGCGGGCAGCCGGCAGCAGCAGCAAACGGCACTGCTGATCTCCCAAAATGGGAACAGTTGTGCCCGACTTCGCTCCCGACTTCGCTCCCGCGACGGCCCGGCCGGTCGGGAGAGGAGCAGCCGCGAGCGACCAGTGCCCGTGTGCATGGGGGTCGGTTTGAGCGGCTGCAGCCGCGAGCGACCAGTGCCCGTGTGCATGGGGGTCGGTTTGAGCGGCTGCAGGAGAAATTAAGCAGCCGCGAGCGACCAGTGCCCGTGAGCACCGGGGTCGGTTGGAGCGGCTGCAGCATGACGAGCAGCCGTGAGCGGCCAGTGCCCGTGAGCACCGGGGTCGGTTGTAGCGGCTGCAGCATGCAGGATAAAGAGCAGCCGGGAGCGGCCAGTGCCCGAAAGCATTGGAGCCGGTTGAACCGGCTGCAGGAGAAATTAAGCAGCCGGGAGCGGCCAGTGCCCGAGAGCATTGGAGCCGGTTGGACCGGCTGCAGGAGCAGTACCCCTTGTGGGGCTGCAGAGTGGAAATACTCCAAAGAGGCAAAGCCACAGTGGGCAACTAACAAGCCCACAGCAGTACTCCTTGTGGGGCGGCACAGAGTTTCTCAGTCATCAGAGGGGAACACCGAGAGTCAATCCTGGGCTGGCTGCCGGAACTGTAGTAGGAGCAGCCTCAGGAGTAACGGATTTAGGAGCAGCCGCGATGGCCAGTGATCATGTGCATTGGAGCCGGTTGGGTGCCCGAGAGCATCGGGACCAGCTTGAGCGGCTGTTGGAGCAGGTAAGTGGCAGCTCCATGAGCTGGAGACTTGTCACAGATGGGCAGCTAGTAAGTCCTACAGCAGTATCTCTTCTACGGCTGCACAGTGTTCTCCCTCATCAGAGGGGAGTATAGGGGGTCAATTTTGGGCTGCACTTGAACAGGGGAGCAGAACATACCCCTAGTACACTTAGGGTGCAGATAACCTATGGGAAAACACTTACCATCAGGGAACTGCAAACCTGAATCCCAGTATCAACCAAAACATGGTAGGGCAGGGAATTGAAACGAAAGAAAGTTCGAAGTCCTAACAGCGGGACGGGATCACGAGGATGCACTACCCTTATATGCTAACCTGGAACCCACCATAACCCTCCATTCCTTTCCCATCCATATAACTGTCCAATTTATTTTTAAATGATAAAAACGAACCTGCCTCCACCACCTTCACTGGAAGCTCATTCCACACAGCTACCACTCTCTGAGTAAAGAAGTTCCCCCTCATGTTACCCCTAAACTTCAGTCCCTTAATTCTCAAGTCATGTCCCCTTGTTTGAATCTTCCCTACTCTCAGTGGGAAAAGCTTTTCCACGTCAACTCTGTCTATCCCTCTCATCATTTTAAAAACCTCTATCAAGTCCCCCCTTAACCTTCTGCGCTCCAAAGAATAAAGCCCTAACTTGTTCAACCTTTCTCTGTAACTTAGTTGCTGAAACCCAGGCAACATTCTAGTAAATCTCCTCTGTACTCTCTCTATTTTGTTGACATCCTTCCTATAATTAGGCGACCAAAATTGTACACCATACTCCAGAATTGGCCTCACCAATGCCTTGTACAATTTTAACATTACATCCCAACTTCTATCCTCCAATAGTAAAATTTGGAGGTATCTTATCTTAACAGGGAAAGAACTTCACATAGAGGGAACTCTGGGGCACATTAAGGAACGTCTTAAAACTACTTCCTGGGAAATGTGCTACCCTCATCAGACACCGGCACCCCAACGACCACGGAAGATGCTGAAATAGTAACACACCTACTAATAGTAACCAGGGAGGTTGCTGGGAGATAACAGATCCATCTGTATGCATAGAATTATTCTACCGACAGTTAAAATTCAGAGTTATAAGGGTATACCTTAGAATTATTCATTCCATTATCCTCCAGTTCAGCATGTACCGAACTGAATGTTCAAGCTTAACGGATAAGAATCAACTAAAGTGCATACTGAACTACAGTGCCCATATATTATAGGAGTTATGGAGGACATCCAACACGTATCACAGGAAAGAAGCATCGTCTGCGGTCCACCGTTAACACAGTTCACATGGCAGTGACTTTGCCGTAAGAAAGGGTACAGCCTTTATGGAAACTTGCAGGGAACTAAACCATCCATCAGACTGGTAGTAGAATAATTGGCATTAGGGGCTGTGTGACAGCCACATGATATCGGACCTTTACATAATCATAGTACAGAGCGTAATACGCGTCACTCAATAAATTATGTGGGGTTCATTCTGACAGACGAATGAAGCAACCAACATAGGCCACTATGGTACAAAAATGGTGGAACATACATTAGGCATTGTTCCTAACCAAACTCAGTTACCCGTCTATGGAACCACATACTGATGGGCCTTGGATTGGGATGCTACTAATTCCATCTCCAGCTGAGGGGGAGATGGAATGCTCAGGAGGCATCACTACTAACGTTGGGCATATATACCTGGGGAAGTGAGAGCTAGTCATGGCTTTAAGTCATATTGTTTTGGGTTATATCACCAGTATGTTAGTCTACAAATTGACAACACCACCGGGGTAGCATATGTCAACCATATGGGTAGAAACATATCGACACCATTTGACTATCTGGCCAATAATATTTGTGAATTGAATTGAATTGTATTGAATCCTTTATTGTCAGTCAGACCTTTCGGTCTGAACGAGATGTTGTTGCCTGCAGCCATACATGTAATAATAACAACACACAATAAACACAAACTAACCCACCACAGTGAGTTCACCAAACACCTCCTCACTGTGATGGAGGCAATAGTCTTAGAGTTACTGTCTCTATTAATCTGGATTAATAGCGTATCCAGATAGAGATTGGATATCAGCTTCGAACTACCAGGGTAACTGAATTTAGTGGCAGAGAACAGGTCACGCTAAGTCTAAAAACACTGTATGGATGTTGGATAAAATATGTATGGCTGGAACAGCCGGTATGGAACACCAGATAACGACCTATTCACATCCATGCTCTTACCAGTTATCAAATTATGTTCTTGGGAGCCAGAACCTGGGACAGTGGTTCAGATGTATCATCGCTGATTGGGGGATCCTTTATGCATCCCTCCCTTTGCCTCATCAGTCGGGTATTTAGGAAGAAACTATAGACTCCACGTCTCGAATTTTGATAATACCTGATTGCCCTACGCAACCATGGGTACTGGTGATATCAACTTGGGTCAGAACCATACATCACCGTCCATCATAGACCTAACTTACTGGGTCTTCCCGCAACAAGGGGAGTTATCCATGTCACTATTATATATTAACCTATTTATTTAGAGTTGTACGTACCTCTGCTACACCTGGGACTGACGGACCGAATGCGGAATTATTTCAGCGGGTCACAGACAGTCCACGCAAACATCAGTACTTGGTATCATGTAATAATGGGAAGTACTGTCACAACAATAATCATTACCCACAGATCTATGAACATCCCGTCTGTTCTTGAATTCCTGGCAAGACTCCATTACGATGAGAGGCTCAGTCATAATGCTATCAACTGCGCCAGAAGTGCTCTGTCAACATACCTGTCGAAGGTAGAGAGCGGCATTCTGTTGGGACAAACCCTGGTAAACAAACTCATGAGGGGCATTTTTAAAATTAGTCCCCAAGAACCAGGTACTCCCAAATATGGGATGTGAGCATTGTACTGACCATGTTAAGAAACTGGTCTCCAGCTACAGCTCTGTTCCTACGGAAACTGACTATGAAAACAGTCATGCTGATGGTCCTGGTCACGCCACAAAGAGTCCAGTCACCACAGAAAATAAGGTTGGACAACATGATTAATTCATCTGGAATTTAAGGTTTACATCAGTGTAATAGTCATACAGAACAGACAGGGGTCAACACGCCTTAAAACAATCTTCCTGCATCTAGCCTGTCCAACCCCTTAAGAATGTTGTAAGTTTCTATAAGATCCCCCCTCAATCTTCTAAATTCCAGCAAGTACAAGCCGAGTCTATCCAGTCTTTCTTCATATGAATGTCCTGACATTACAGGAATCAGCCTAATTCACTTTCATATATTCAGTATTAAAAAAGCTATGGCCATTTTCATACTCTGAAATTAGCACCTTGTTCCCTATTGCTTTTCCATTGACTTACAGTGCATTCAGAAAGTATTCAGACCCTTTCACTTTTTCCACATTTTGTTACGTTACAGCCTTATTCTAAAATCAATTAGATTATTGTTTTTTAATTATCAATCTACACACAATACCCCATAATAAAAAAGCGAAAACAGGTGTTAAGAAATGTTTGCAAAGTAATTAAAAATAATAACTGAAATATCACATTTACATAAGTACTCAGTACTTTGTTGAGGCACCTTTGGCAGCGATTACAGCCTCAAGTCTTCTTTGGTATGATGCTACAAGCTTGGCACACCTGTTTGTGGGTAATTTCTCCCATTCTTCTCTGCAGATCCTCTCAAGCTCTGTCAGGTCGGATGGGGAGCGTCGATGCACAGTTATTTTCAGGTCCCTCCAGAGATTTTCGATCGGGTTCAAGTCCAGGCTCTGGCTGGGCCACTCAACGACATTCACAGACTTGTCATGAAGCCTCTCCAGCTGTGTGCTTAGGGTCGTTGTCCTGTTGGAAGGTGAATCTCCGCCCCAGTCCGAGATCCTGAACGCTCTGGAGCAGGTTTTCATCAACTCTCTACTTTGCTCCGTTCATCTTTCCCTCGATCCTGACTAGTCTCCCAGTTCCTGCCGCTGAAAAACATCCCCACAGCTTGATGCTGCCACCACCATGCTTCACCCTAGGTATGGTTTTGGCCAGGTGATGAGCGGTGCCTGGATACCTCCAGATGTTACGCTTGGCATTCAGGCCAAAGAGTTCAATCTTGGATTCATCAGACCAGAGCATCTTGTTTAGGTGTGTTTTGGCAAACTCCAAGCGGGCTGCCATGTGCCTTTCAATGAGGAGTGGCTTCCGTCTGGCCACTCTACCATAAAGGCCTGATTGGTGGAGTGCTGCAGATATTGTTGTACTTCTGGAAGTTTATCCCATCTCCACAGAGGAACTCTGGAGCTCTGTCAGAGTGACCATCGGGTTCTTGGTCACCTCCCTGATTGGCCGGGCGGCCAGCTCTATGAAGAGTCCTGGTAGTTCCAAAGTTCTTCCATTTAAGAATGACGGAGGCCACTGTGCTCTTCGGGACCTGCAATGCTGCAGAAATTGTTTTATACCCTTCCCCAGATCTGTGTCTCGACACAATCCTGTCTCGGTGGTCTACGGACAATTCCTTCATCTTCATGGCTTGGTTTTTGCTCTGACATGCACTGTCAACTGTGGACCTTATATAGACAGGTGTGTGCCTTTCCAAATCATGTCCAATCAATTTAATTTACCACTGGTGGACTCCAATCTAATTGTAGAAACATTTCAAGGATAATCAGTGGAAACAGGATGAGCCTAAGCTCAATTTTGAGTGTCATAGCAAAGGGTCTGAATATTTATGTAAATGTGATATTTCAGTTATTTCTTTTTAATTACTTTGCAAAAAATTCTAAACACCTGTTTGCGCTTTTTGACTATGGGGTATTGTGATTCTGTGTGTAGATTGATGATAAACAAATGAATTTAATCAATTTTAGAATAAGGCTGTAACGTAACAGAATATGAAAAAAGTGAAGGAGTTTGAATGCTTTCTGAATGCACTGTAACTCAAAAGCTGTGATCGAGGACAGCCAAAACCCCATAACTTTCTTAAAAATTAAGAAAATTGAATGACATTTTCAGTTATCATAGATTGAAGAATTCTGAAACAAATATGAAACAATCTTACTTGGATGATCTGAAAATTAAGCACATCATGTCAAAATGTTTAAAGGACTACCTTTCTAAGTGAGGAATTGCAACAAGTAAAACAACACCATATCATCCTATTGGAAATGGCCAGGTTGAGAACTATAACGGAATCATTTGGAAAGCAGTGAAACTGGCTTAAAAGTCAAATGATATACCAGATCAGCAGTGGGAATGTGTTCTACCAGATGCATTACACTCCATCAGATCTCTACTGTCAACTGCTACCAATACTACTCCACACGAGCGGTTCTTTAACTTCAAATGCCGTTCTTCTAGTGGTACTTATCTGCCATCATGGTTGACGGGCCCTGGGCCTGTGTTGCTTCGTCGTTATGTCCGATTAAATAAAAATGAACCTTTTGTTGATGAAGTTGAACTGACTGATGTCAACACTTATTATGCAACTATCAAGTATCGAGATGGATGTCAGTCAACTGTCTCATTTCATGACCTTGCACCATGTCCATCTTTTCCATCAGCTCCGTCACTCCTTGATAACATCAATCAAGAACTTCCTCCATCAGCTCCGTCACTTCTTGATAACATTAATCTAGAACTTCTTCAGTCAGCTCCGTCACTTCTTGATAACACTAAACAGGAACTTCCTCCTACACTCCCATCCTATGGAAACTTCTACAAGAAATTCTAAAATTGTAAATCTAAATAACAATGTGAGTGAAGTTGATGACCAAGCAATATATGTACCACCAGCTATTGAAACACCATTATCTCCTGAAGCTCCAGTGCTGCGACGGTCATCAAGATGTATTAAACCTGCTGACCGTCTCAACTTATAAATAGGAGGGGAGAATGCTGTGGGCGCATGTGCGCATGTGCGGAGCTCTTCTAGAGTGTGCGCATGTGCGGGAATTTTCTGGGGTGTGCGCATGTGCGAAGTATTTCGTGCGGGAAAGGCCTTCGGAATCAGCCACGTTTGCCAGACGTTTCTGAGTTCATGTATAAGCTGAGAGAAATAGGATAAATAAACTGCTTAAAGCTTAAATAAAGTGAAGTAAATTACGGGTAGTGAACGTTTCATTTGCCTCACATCAAGTCGGCTCGCGGGCTCGCCAGCCGCCTGTAATTTCTGCGGCGAGGTAGAGACCGTGTTCCACGTGTATATGGAGTGTGTGAGGTTGGGCAAATGCATGGTAGATACAGTATAATGTGGATAAATGTGAGGTTATCCACTGATGGCAAAAACAGGAAAGTAGACTATTATCTGAATGGTGGGCGATTAGGAAAAGGCAAGATGCAACGAGACCTGGGTGTCATGGTACACAAGTCATTAAAAGTAGGCATGCAGGTGCAGCAGGCAGTGAAGAAAGCGAATGGTATGTTAGCATTCATAGCAAAAGGATTTGAGTATAGGAGCAGGGAGGTTCTACTGCAGTTGTACAGGGTCTTGGTGAGACCACACCTGGAGTATTGCGTACAGTCTTGGTATCCTAATCAGAGGAAATACATTCTTGCCACAGAGGGAGCACAGAGAAGGTTCGCCAGACTGATTCCTGGGTTGTCAGGACTTTCATATGAAGAAAGACTGGATAGACTCGGCTTGTACTCGCTAGAATTTAGAAGATTGAGGGGGGATCTTATAGAAACTTACAACATTCTTAAGGGGTTGGACAGGCTAGATGCAGGAAGATTGTTCCTGATGTTGGGGGAAGTCCAGAACAAGGGGTCACAGTTTAGGATAAGGGGGAATCTTTTAGGACCGAGATGAGGAAAACATTTTTCACACAGAGAGTGGTGAATCTGTGGAATTCTCTGCCACAGAAGGTAGTTGAGGCCAGTTAATTGGCTATATTTAAGAGGGAGTTAGACGTGGCCCTTGTGGCTAAATGGATCAGGGGCTATGGAGAGAAGGCAAGTACATGATACTGAGTTGGAAGATCAGCCATGATCATATTGAATGGCGGTGCAGGCTCGAAGGGCCGAATGGCCTACTCCTGCACCTAATTTCTATGTTTCTATGTTTCTATGTTTCTATGTTGCTGCCCCTGTACCAATATCTGAAGGGGCTGCTCCTCAAGTTCTGGTTGCATTTTAGTGACACGATCCTGGTGTTTGCGCATAAAGTAGGGAAAGGGGAGGGCCAATTGGTAGGGTGAGATCTCCCTGTTCGGTTGCTCCTGGGCCTGGCAAAGATGGCCATTCGTGGGTCCAGGCAGCGGGCGGTCGATGGTCACACCAGAGTCGGCTGCCGGCCCCTCCACCAGGCCTAGTCAATGTTCACGAGTCCCTGGAGAGGAAACACCCAGTGTCCATGAGGACTCTGGAGGCCTTCCGTCAACGCTGGTCACCGCGAGGGGTCGAGAGCATTGTTAATATTCATTGTACAATGGTGTTATAATGTCTGCTTTATGTATTGTGACCATTGAATGTTTATATACTTTGGGCACACTGTAATGTTTAATTGCTGAATAAAGGAGAGAACGAGGGAGAGAGAGAGAGAGAGAGAGAGAGAGAGATAGAGAGAGAGTGAGAGAGAGAGGGAGAGAGAGAGAGAGAGATAGAGAGATAGAGAGAGAGAGAGAGAGAGAGCGCGAGGCGATAAGAAGACAGCGAGAATATGAGAGCGATACGCGCGCGAGCGAGCGCGAGCGAGCGATGCGCTCGCTCGCTCCGCGCGCTCCTCTCCGATCTGCTCGCTATCTCGCTCGCGACTCACTCCTCTCTCTCGCTCCAACTCTCGCTCTCGCGAGCTACCTAGTGGGAGTGGATCAAACGAGAACTAGTTTGATATGAGAGCAGAGAGTGTGTGAGAGAGATAGAGAGAGATATAGAGAAAACGGCTTCAGACAGATACACTTTTTCCAGGACCTTCAGTGATGATGTCACAACGCCACTCACGGTCCACCAATAACATGCTGCCGAGTGCAACTATGACATCACTATGGGACGTTGCCAACGATAACCACAGTAGGAGAGGTTGAGGGAGAGAGAGATATAGAGATAGAGAGATAGAGAGATAGAGAAAGAGATATAGAGGTAGAAATATAGATAGATAAAGATAGATAGATAGATAGATAGATAGATATAATGTATTGCCACACAACCAGGGTTGGTGGAAATTCGGGTTGTCAGCAGCAGTACAATAATAAAGAACACACAATAAAACTGTAACACAAACATCCACCACAGCATTCATCACTGTGGTGGAAGGCACAAACATTTGGCCAGTCCTCCTCCATTTCCCCCCCGTGTACAGGACCAGAGTCCAGTCAGTCCAGGATCGGCTCTTCCTCACCGGAGACCGCGGCTTTAGATTGTTGTAGGCCGCAGGCCGGCGGTCGAGATTTAAAGTCCCCGCCGCAGCCAGAAGCACCGTAGACTGCAGGGCCGGCGGTCGAAGCTCTCCTCCAGTGGTGATGGTGAATCCATACCGCACCCGCGGTAGAAGTTGGCCGCGGGGCGGCAGTGATGGCTTCTTCTTCCCCCGGGTCCCCCACGAGGGATGCCGGGCTGTAGACGCCGCACCAGCTGGAGCTCTGCAGACCGCGGCTTCAGGCTGCGACTTCAGGCTACCGGCTGCCCCGGGCCAGCGAAACGGAGCGCTCCCCTCCAGCGAGCCCCAGCGAGGGTCGCCCGCTCCACAACGAGAGTCCACGCTGCGCCCGCCGCTGAAGCCCCGGGTGTGTCTCCGGGAAAGGCCGCGTCGATCCTTGATGTTAGGCCACGGGAGAGGCGACCTGGAAAAAGTCGCCTCTCCATGGAGGAGGAGACATGGAAAAAGTCGCCTCTCCATGGAGGAGGCGACCGTAGCGGTTTCCCCCTTATCCCCCCCCACACCACCCCCCACACAAAACACACGAATAAACACAAAATACACACTTTAAAACATACTAAAAAATAAAAAAAAGCTGGAAAAACTGACGCGCTGCTGACATGGTTGCACACAGAGGAGCGCCCCGTACCGATATAGAGATAGAGAGAGAGAGATATTGACAGAGAGATAGCGTAAGATAGATATAGCGAGATCTAGAGGGAGATAGAGAGCTATAGAGATAGAGAGAGATATATAGACAGAGAGAGATAGATATATAGATAGAGAGATATAGAGATAGAGAGAGAGATATAGAGATAGAGATAGACAGTGAGAGAGAGAGAGAGAGAGACAGAGAGAGACAGATAGAGAGAGAGACAGAGAGAGAGAGAGAGAGAGACGGAGAGAGAGAGAGAGAGGAGAGGAGAGTAGACTGAGAGAGGGGAGAGAGAGAGATGAGAGAGAAGAGAGAGAGAGAGAGAGAGAGAGAGAGAGAGAGAGAGAGAGAGAGAGAGAGAGAGAGAGAGAGAGAGAGAGAGAAAGAGATAGAGAGAGAGAAAGAGATAGAGAGAGTATGTATAAGGAGAGGGAGATAGAGATTTAGAGAGAGAGGGAGAGGTAGAGGGAGAGCGATAGAGAGACAGAGAGAGACAGAGAGAGATAGATGGAGAGACAGAGATAGAGAGATAGAGAGAGACGAAGATAGAACATATAGGGAGAGATAGAGAGAGAGAGAGAGAGAGGGGGGGGGAGAGAGAGAGAGAATATTTATATAGAGAGAGGGAGAGAGAGAGATAGATATAGAGAGGGGGAGGGAGATAGAGAGGGATTGAGATATATATATAGAGAGAGAGGTACAGATAGAGAGAGGTAGAGATAGAGAGAGGTAGAGATAGAGAGAGGTAGATAGAGAGCGAGATAGAGAGAGAGAGGGAGAGAGACAGAGATAGAGATATAGATATAGAGGGAGAGATAGAGAATATATAGAGGTGGTCTAGTTATTCCTATTTTTTGTTATTTTGGCAAAGTTCACCCCTTTTGTCTCACTTTTATTTTTGTTACTATTTTCATTTTTTGCTATTGTTTTGGGTGGCGTTTTGATTGTGTTCTTCAGCGAGTCGAGCAATCTGCTGACCTTAACTGGTGGGCACCTGGATCAGGATGGAGTGCAGGTAGAAATTAGTTTATCTTGGGAATAGACACTGTGGGCTGAAGGGCCGGCTCCTGTTTACTGCTCTGGGTTGTATTTTGTTTTTGTTTGGAAAAAGTTGCAGGAGGAGGCCATTCGGCCCTTCGAGCCAACTCCGCCATTCATTGTGATCATGGGGGGTGGGGTGGGGTGAGATTGTGGGTGCCCATTCCAGGTGGGGCAAGAGGAAGAGAGAGTGGGTCGGAGGGTGGAGGATTGCGAGTAGAAGTGTCATATCTAGCTCTGATTTAATTTAATACATTTTGTTCTTGGCTTTGACAGCAATTGATTTCTATGATTGCTGCATTTAACTACAGAGTTCCAATGTATGTTTGTGAAAAATATGGTTGCGAAGTGATTGCTTATAACCTAGATACATTGTACAGAGTTCTGCCAGTAAATGGATATGTTAAAGAAAAACAGGTACTGTCAATGTGAAACAAAACGATAATTGCTGCACAATGCACACTAGATCATTTAGCATCAATGGACTCTCCACTGACGTGCTGAGTGTATCCATTCAATATTTTCTATGTTCAACATCTATCAGCATTGGTACAACACACCTGCCTTTGAATATCATTAATACACTTATAAGATAGAGAGATAGAGAGATAGAGAGACAGACAGACAGACAGACAGACAGACAGACAGAGACAGACAGACAGACAGACAGACAGACAGACAGACAGACAGACAGACAGACAGACAGACAGACAGACAGACAGACAGACAGACAGGCAGGCAGGCAGGCAGGCAGGCAGGCAGGCAGGCAGGCAGGCAGACAGACAGACAGACAGACAGACAGACAGACAGACAGACAGACAGACAGACAGACAGACAGACAGACAGACAGACAGACAGACAGACAGACAGACAGACAGACAGACCGACAATTTCCAGGATAGGAATTTGGGTTCAGTATATTGGGGATTTCCTTTCCAATCATGGCTGCTCTCTGCCTCCTAATCCCATTTTCATGCCTTCTCCCCATAACCCATGACTCCTGTTCAAATCAGAGTTTGGGTTGTTACGAGGATGCTGTTTGAATCATAACTCCGTAGTGTTTTGAGAATTTGAAAGTTTGCACATTTAGACGTAGTTGCTGGTGCACGATGTGCATCATCTTCCACCCTCGATAGGTTCGCGTCCCGGGCTTCGAAATCCTTCTGGAATGTTCTCCTCCATATGAGTTTTGGTCGGCCTCTTTTCCTTCTTCCATCGGGTTGTCATTGCTATCTAAGGTGCACGTTCTGGTGACATTCTGAGTACATGTCCTGCAGATTTCATCCTGTGTCCCTCTATGTCCTGGCTGAGATGCTTTGTTGCAGTTTCCCGGTAGACTGATGCATTCTCGGGTGTCTTTCCTTTGAGAACCAGCAACTCACAAGATGTACAGCTGTATCAATTGCTGAACTGAAGTATGAGCAATCAGTATTGCCCAATCAGTATTCTCCCCATAACACTTGATACCTGTTCTAATCAAGAATTTGTCTATCTCTGCCTTAAAAATATCCACTGACTTGGCCTTCACAGCCCTCTATGGCCAAGAGTTCTACAGATTAAATACGATCTGACAAAAGAAGTTCTTCCTCACTTCTACCTCCTCTTTCTAAAAGTGTGCCCTTTAATTCCGAGACTATGAAACTCTGGTCCTAGACCAGGGGTGGGGAACCTGCGGCCTTCTGGGCCATTAAGTGCGGCCTTTTGAATGAATCCAAATTTTGTACAACAAATCCTTTTATTTTTATTAATATATTTTTGTTCGTCTTTTCTTATTTTCATTTTAATCTTAAAATGAACGTATTTAAAATACTAAAGAGTAAAAGAAGATTCAATTAAATAATCCTCCGCGACTGACGGCCACAATTAAAACAATAGTAAGTCATGAGGGCTATTTTAACAAAATAATGTACATTTTGAAGTATATTTAATTGAAATTTCTTGGATGAGGCCTTAATAGATTACAGCTAACTTAATGTGGCATTCCAACATGAAAAGGTTCCCCGCCCCATTCCGAGACTCTTGGATTCTTGGTCCTCCAATATATCCCAAATGGAATTTAACCTGGAGGTGGTTACCTTCTGTCTATCTGTCTATCTGTCTATCTATCTATCTATCTATCTATCTATCTATCTATCTATCTATCTATCTATCTATCTATCTATCTATCTATCTATCTATCTATCTATCTATCTATCTATCTATCTATCTATCTATCTATCTATCTATCTATCTATCTATCTATCTATCTATCTATCTATCTATCTATCTATCTATCTATCCCCTCTCTTCCTCTCGCTCTTTCTTCTCTATCTCTCCTCTCTTTTCCCTTCTAACTATCTCTTTCTATCTCTCTTATTTCCTTCTATCTCTATCTCTACTTTTCTTCTTCTATCTATCCCTCTTTTCTTCTATCTATCTCTCTCTTTTCTTCTATCTCTCTCCTCTTATATCTATCTCTCTCCTCTCTCTCTCTTTTTTACTTCTTCTATCTCCCTCTTTCTTTTCTTCTTCTTTCTATCTCTCTCTCTCCTTCTTCGTTCTATCTCTCTATCTCTCTCTATATCTTCTCCTCTTTATATCTCTCTTTTTCTTCTATCTCTCTCCTTTTTTCTATCTATCTCTCTCCTTGTCTTCCTCTGTCTATCCATCTCTCTATCTTTTCTTCTAGCTCTCCTTTCTTTCTCTTCTATCTATCTACCGCCCCCCCCTCTCTCGTTCTTCCTCTATCTATCCCCCACACTCTTCCTTCTCTACCTCTCTCTCTCCTCTCTTTTCGGGGGCCGAGTCGGGTCTCCACTGCCGCCGCCGATACAGCTCTGAGGCCGAGTCGGGTCTCCGCTGCCTCTGCCCTCCCACTATTGGAAAAAACCTATACCCTGGGAGTGGATGTCAATATCCCAACAGGCTTTGGGAGGATGCTACTAGCTAGATACACACAGAGCAAAACTCTGGGAACAGGAGAACAAAGAAACACTGTGAAAATGGTCTCATGATGAACATCTGGTGAGAACAGAACTGCACGTAATGTCATTGCTCGGCAGTATGGCCTTGAGAAGATAAGGTGGCTGGGAACGGCCATTTTACAAAGGAACTGTATGATGAGAATGAAAATATGAACAGGCGACATAATTAAGAACTCCCCAGCCTGTTATGGAACGAAGATGCGTTTTGTTTATTCAGCACTTGGATGAGTGACAACTCAAAATGATTGACTTTAGAGTTGGGAGAGCGTTGAGTTTGAACAAAGGCTTCCTTTAGGAGATTGAAGGACAATTAGTATAAAAGAAGGGCGGTCCGAAACATGGGCTGCGACAACCTGGCAACAACCGTCACAAGAAGGAGGGACCTGAGTTCAAAGCTCAGAGAAGACAAACCCCCTACCAACAGAGTGACTCTGTCCAATTCATTCATAAGGGCAATATCTGACTTTGTCATTTAGTTTAAGAAGTGATAAGTTGAAATAGTAAAGTCAATGAGAAGTTATTAGAAGTCAAGTGTTTACATGCATGTTTTAAGTTACTCGGCTGTAAATAAAGATTAAGTTGTACTAAACTAAATTAAACCTCGGTTTAGAGTCTTGTTCTACACGTCAGTTGATACCCTATAGAGGTAATAGGGTCACCAATCCTTTCCACATGCACTCTATCTATGCCTTTCATTATTCTGTAAGTTTCAATATGATCCCCCCTCAACCTTCTAAACCCCAGCGAGTAGAGGCCCAGTACCATCAAACGCCCACCATGTGCTAACCCACTTATTCCTGAATCATTCTTGTAAACCTCCTCTGGACCCTCTCCAGAGCCAGTACATCCATCCTCAGATATGGTGTCCAAATTTGCTCACAATACTGCAAATGCGGGCTGACCGGCACCTTATAGAGTCTCAGCATTGCATTTCTAATTATAGAGCCTTATAGAGCCTCAGCATTGCGTCTCTCGTTATAGAGACTTATTGAGCCTCAGCATTGCATCTCTCCTTATGGAGCCTCAGCGTTACATCTCTACTTATGGAGCCTTATAGAGCCTCAGCATTGCATGTCTTGCCTAAAGGTTCATAGTTAAGTCTGCTGACTACTCTTTTTCACTTTTATTGATTAGTACCCCGTCTCTTCCATTTCTCATTCTCACTGGTTTTTTGTTCTCGCGTATGCCTGTATTATTTATTTACAACAAACTTAAAGGAATAATTTAACTTCTCTGCCATTCTCCAGATTTAATTATCCTGTCTCTGCCTGTAAGGGCCCACACCTGCCATCTTTAGCATTATCCTCCTGCTGTCCATTTTGTGTTCACACCATTCGAGGCATGGTAAGGAAACATGCCTTTCGGCCCACCTTACCCTTGCCAAGCGAGATTTATTCGTCCCATTTGCTCACATTTGGCCCATATCTCTTCAAATCTTTCCTATTCACTTGTGCCCGTCCAAGTGTTTTTTTAATGCTGTTCTAGTACTTGTTTTAACTATCTCCTCTGGCAGCCTCTTCTATATACACACCGCCCTGTGTGTGGAAAGCGTTGCCGCTCTGGTTCCTCATGAATATTGCCCTTCTCACCTTAAATCTATGTCTCCTGGTTCTTGATTCCCCTACTCTGGGTAAAGACTGTGCATTCATCCTATCTACTCCCCTAATCATTTTACACACCTTGTCTTGTATTACATCTGGCATTTCTTTATCAATGTATTGGTTCTCCTTTGTTCTAAATGCTCCCATTCTTCAGGTCAAAAACTATTTCTGACAACATGAGCTTTTAACACCCTTTACTCCTCGTGCCAGCCATGGATAATTCACTGTTTTCTTGTAATTAAAATACGTCTTTATTGTTCTTGATGTCAGATCAAAGGGAAGATAAAGGGACCAACATGGAAACCTAAAATAATGCCTTTTGAAGATCTAGGAAATGATGAACCCGGTGAAGCAATTCCACACATTGTGCAAGGTAAATAAAAATCCTTTTGCTCTGACATATCCATACGGAAACAACAATTTATTGGGAACTGAACATAATATTTGAAATGAAGTAGTCACCAATAGGTGCATCTTTTTGAAAGCCACATTTCTATGTTTCTCACATTTAATGATTCAATGGTACTTTATTGTCTCATGTATCTAGGTAGAGTGAAATTCATGTATTGTACACAGTTCAGTAACAATCTTGTTGTAAATGGGGTACAACCATACTAAAGTACAGGATTGGGAGATTAGTAG
This sequence comes from Amblyraja radiata, assembly GCF_010909765.2. Lineage (NCBI taxonomy): Eukaryota > Metazoa > Chordata > Chondrichthyes > Rajiformes > Rajidae > Amblyraja > Amblyraja radiata. The sequence continues at coordinate 2,913,988 of NC_046000.1, read as the reverse complement.
ATCACATTGAGGCACTACACGAGAGTCACTATGTTTGCAGCGACATTGTTGCCTTCAAGTTCAGAGTTATTAAAGATGTGCGAGTCTCAACTTGGCCATAAAGGCACATTGTCCAGGAGGTGGCAGTGGGTTGGAGTTGCAGGGGTCAGCTTTAACAGGTGACGTGTCGATGCCCTCCACATTTGCTCCACCATTCCGTGCCGATGCAGGCGCATCTGATCCACACGCATGGTCAGTGGGTTGGAGTTGCAGGGGCCAGCTTGATCAGGTGATGTGTCGATGCCCAGCACCGTTGCTCCACTGCTCCGTGCCTATCCAGGCTGCATCTAATCCACACTCATGGCCAGTGGGTTGGAGTTGCAGGGGTCAGCTTGACCAGGTGACGTGTCGATGCCTCCCTCCATTGCTCCACTGCTCCGTGCCGATGCAGGCTGCATCTGGTCCACACGCATGGCCATTTGGAACGGCGCCTGATCTAATTGGAATTTGGAAAGGGGAGGGGAGTTGGAAATCTGCCTCCTCAGATTCTGGTGAACTTCTACCGCTGCACCATCGAGAGCATCCTTACCAACTGTATCACAGTATGGTATGGCAACTGCTCTGTTTCCGACCGGAAAGCACTGCAGAGGGCGGTGAAAACTGCCCAACGCATCATCGGTTCCTCACTCCCCTCCATTGAGTCAGTCCAGAGCAAGCGATGTCTGCGAAGGGCGCGCAGCATCGTCAAAGACTGCTCTCACCCCAACCACAGACTGTTTACCCTCCTCCCATCCGGGAGGCGCTACAGGTCTCTCCGTTGCTGGACCAGCATGTCCAGGAACAGCTTCTTCCCTGTGGCTGTTACACAACTTAACAGTGCACCTTGGTGATTGACAGTCACCCCCCTCCCCCCCCCCCCCCAGACACTCCTTCCCCCAGAAAAATTGTACTACTGCTACTGTATGTACATATATATATTTGCTGTTCCATTATTCTATGTTCGCTCTTCTGGGTGAGATGCTAACTGCATTGTGTTATCTCTGTACTGTACACTGCACAATGACAATAAAGATTGAATCTGAATCTGAATCTGGGATGGAGAGAGAGGGAAAGCAAGGGTTATTTCGTCAATATTCATACCGCTGCCCAAGGAAAATGTGTGGTGCTGTTCCTCCAATTCATGCTGGGCCTGACTCTGACATTGGAGGAGGCCCAGGACAGAAATGTCAGTATGGGAATGGGAGGGGGAATTAAAGTGTTTTGCAATTGGGAGATCAGGTAGGTTTAGGTAGACTGAGCGCAGCCGAGGATTGAACCTGGGTCTCTGACATTGTGGGGCAGCAACTCTACCATCTGTGTCACTGTGCCTCCCTTCTCTGTATGGAAACCCAATCACAGATTAGACAACCGGTTTGCAGAGCCAGCCGTTACATTTAGTATCACAAGGGTGAAGCAGTGTGACTATTCTCATGGGGTAGTTACGTTTTTTATGGAAAGTCTTTCATTATCTGAACTGTCAAAAAATTAATATAATTATCTATTATTAATTAAATTAATATAGTATTAAGACAGAATTAGAGTCCAAATAATGCCTAGAATAATACAATATGGTAAATGCAATTAGAGCTAAATATAAAAAAGATATTTTGCAAACTATGACTTACCTTGCACTAAGATGTGAGTTGATTGGGACATTCAATGACTTGTTTTCAGAAGAATTTAGATCTGTACAATTAGTTTGTACTTTTGGTGATGACCAGAAAATGTTATCCTTCAACGTTTTACTTGGTATATTTCTCATTTATTCTTTTTTGCGGAACATATTAATCAGGATGTTTGCCAGTAATTGCCACCGTTGTTAGCAAGCGCGGGAGTAACCAGTGATACCTGGGTTACATTTGTGCTCATCTGGAAGTGAACTGTTCAATCATTTGCAGGTATTCCATCCCTTAATCTTTAACGTTGTTCCTTTCATTCTGAAATGTGTGCATCCACATTTAGCTAAATGGGAGGATTCAATGTTCATGCTGTTAGGTTGTAAAATATCCAAGTGGAATATAAGGTGTTCTTCCACTTTTGAGTGTGGCCTCACTCGTATTGATGGAGGTGGCCTGGGATTGGAGGGTCACTCAATTAAGAGGGGGTTCAAAGAGCCGAGCACCCAGGACATCAGGCAGTCCTTGGTCGACTGAGTGCATGTACTTGGTGGATCAGTCGCCTGATCTGCACTTGTTTTTGCCGATGGTAGGAGACCACATCGGGAGGCTGAGTGTGGTGGATGGGGTTGGAGGACGTGCGTGTGAGACCCTGCCTCAATAGACAATATCAAATAGACAATAGGTGCAGGAGAAGGAACAAGACTGATTCCTGTGATGTGAGGAATTCCATATGAAGAAAGACTGGGTAGACTGGGTAGACTCGGCTTGTACTCGCTAGAATGGTGCCAGCAGCCTCCACCTACAGCCCGGTATCTTTTTGTTTTTTTGTTTATTTAGTTATGTAAAAGTGTGTTTTTTTGTGGGGTTTTTTGTGTTTTTATGTGGGGGAAGAGGGTACGGTGCGGGGAATACCGTCCTTCAGCCGCTTCCTGGTGAGGACGCGACTATTATTCGAGTCGCGTCCTCGCCCCCCCCCCCCCCCCCCGAGCGGCCTACCTACTGGATTTGCGCGGCCTTTCCTGCCGGGATCGACCAGAGCTCCAGCAGCGGCGGGACAGCGCTGATACATCGCGGGGCTGGCGATGCCTTACCGGGGAACGCCGTCTGGAGCCCGGAGTGCTGGACCTGCTGCACGAACATCATGGAGCTGCGGTTTGCGGGCTCCCAACGCGGGCGGCGCTGATGGACAGCACGGGGTCCTGTGACTCTGCCCGGCTCGGGAGCTGCGGACTCGGGAGCTGCGGACTCCGGCTGCGGGAGGCGGCTGATCAGGAGGTCCGGGCCGCTGAAGAGGAGGATGTTCACCGTCGGGGTTCGGCGTCGGCGTTCCACCAGCCCGGCGTGAGGGCCGGAACATCGGGCCACCCGGGGTGGCGACTGCGGGTGCTAGGAAGACCTCGACCACGAGTGAACATCTGGGAAGAACGGAGGGGAGGCTGGCTGGACTATGGTGCCTTCCTCACCTTGGTGCCACTGTGTTATGTTTTGTCGTGGACTTTCAGTGTTTGTGCTTTTTTTTAAATTCTATTTTATTTTTAATATGTTTTATTATTTATTATTATTTTTTATTTTTTATTTTTATGATACTGCCTGTAAGGGAAATTCATTTCGTTGTCTCTAACTGAGACAATGACAATAAATTTGAATACAATACAATACAATACAATACAATTTAGAAGAGTGAGGGGGGATCTTATAGAAACGTACAACATTCTTAAGGGGTTGAACAGGGTAGATGCAGGGAGATTGTTCCCGATGTTGGGGATGTCCAGGACAAGGGGTCACAGTTTAAGGATCAAGGGGAAATCCTTTAGGACCGAGATGAGAAAAAAAATTTCACACAGAGAGTGGTGAATCTCTGGAATTCGCCGCCGCAGAAGGTAGTTGAGGCCAGTTCATTGGCTATGTTTAAGAGGGAGTTAGATGTGCCCCATTGTGGCTAAAGGGATCAGGGGGTATGGAGAGAAGGCAGGTACAGGATACTGAGTTGGATAATCAGCCACGATCATATTGAATGACGGCGCAGGCTCGAAGGGCCGAATGGCCTACTCCTGCACCTATTTTCTATGTTTCTATGTTTCCATGTTTCGAGCCAGCACCGTCATTCAATGTGATCATGGCTGATCATCCCCAATCAGTACCCCGTTCCAGCCGTCTCCTCATATCCCCTGACTCCACTATCTTTAAGAGCCCTATCTAGCTCTCTCTAGAAAGTATCCAGAGAATCGGCCTCCACCACCCTCTGACACTCACAACTCGCTCTGTGTGAAAAAGTGTTTCCTCATCTCCGTTCCAAATGGCGTACCCCTATTCTTAAAGTGTGGTCCCTGGTTCTGGACTCCCCCAACATCAGGAACATGTTTCCTGACTTTAACGTGTACAAACCCTTTGTAATCTTATACTTTAAAGATTATAATATAATGTGGAACTGGATTATAATATAATCTTGTAGTTCCTCAGCCCTGAACTGCTCCTTTCTATCCCCTTCCCCAAATCCCCCCTCTCCCCTGCCCCCTCCCTTATGGCCTACATCTGAGATACCTTTCACACTCTTCCACACATCAATAACTTTCAATTCACAGGCCCCCATTCCCACATCTTCACCATGAACCTTCAGTCCCTTTATCATTCTATTCCCACTAGGAAGGTGTTGGAGACCTCGGGTTCCTCCTCCGGAGACCCATTCAGTTCCCCTCTGTTAACACTCTCCTCCACCTGGTGGAACTTGTCCTAACTCTCAACATCTTTCCTTTTGATTCCTTTTACTTTCTTCAAGTTAATGGTGTAACCAAGGGCAGCACCTTTTGCCCCAGCATTGCATTTCTTTTCATTGGTTATAATCAAACAGACCTTATACCAAACATACACTACTGCTCCACTCTTTATCTACTTCATCGGGGCTGCCTGCCTACCTCCTGCACCCATACACAACTTGCTGATTTCATTCACTTTTCCAGTAACTTCCACCCTGTCATCAAATTTACTTGGAACATCTCTGACATCGATCGCTCTCCCCTTTCTTGATCTCTCCGTCTCCATTACAAGGGACAGATTATTGACAGACATCAACTACTGTACACACACACTGACTCCCACCGACTATACATCATCCCACCCTGCCCCTAGCAACGATGCCATCCCCTACGCTCAATTTCCCCATCTCTGTTGCATCTGCTCTCAAGATGAGGCTTTCCACTCGAGGACATCCTCTTTCTTTAGCAAACATGGTTCTCCCTGCTGTCGTACGTATATATGGATCCTTCACGTTTATCTCCCGTGTCCTGGAGTTCTTCTCTCACTCCCCCTCTCCCCAAATGAACAAGGATAGAGTTAGCCTGCTCCTTACCTTTCATACCACCTGCCTCCACATCTGTCATTTCAGCCACCTACATTACCACTACGTCACCTCTTCCCATCCTTATCCACAGATACTGCTCCCTCCACACTCCTTCGTTCCCACCCAAACCATCCCCTCTCAGGTATTTTCCCCTGCAACCGCAAGAGATGTAATACCTGTTCCTATAATTCCTCCATAATTACCCTGCAATAATAGAAACATAGAAACATAGAAATTAGGTGAAGGAGTAGGCCATTCGGCCCTTCGAGCCTGCACCGCCATTCAATATGATCATGGCTGATCATCCAACTCAGTATCCCGTACCTGCCTTCTCTCCATACCCTCTGATCCCCTTAGCCACAAGGGCCACATCTAACTCCCTCTTAAATATAGCCAATGAACTGGCCTCGACTACCCTCTGTGGCAGGGAGTTCCAGAGATTCACCACTCTCTGTGTGAAAAAAGTTCTTCTCATCTCGGTTTTAAAGGAATCCCCCCTCATCCTTAAGCTGTGACCACTTGTCATGGATTTCCCGAACATCGGGAGCAATCTTCCTGCATCTAGCCTGTCCAACCCCTTAAGAATTTTGTAAGTTTCTATAAGATCCCCTCTCATTCTCCAAAATTCTAGAGAGTATAAACCAAATCTATCCAGTCTTTCGTCATAAGACAGTCCTGACATCCCAGGAATCAGTCTGGTGAACCTTCTCTGCACTCCCTCTATGGCAATAATGTCCTTTCTCAGATTTGGAGACCAAAACTGTACGCAATACTCCAGGTGTGGTCTCACCAAGACCCTGTACAACTGCAGTAGAACCTCCCTGCCCCTATACTCAAATCATTTTGCAATGAAAGCTAACATACCATTCGCTTTCTTCACTGCTTGCTGCACCTGCATGCCCACTTTCAATGACTGGTGTACCATGACACCCAGGTCTCGCTGAATCTCCCCTTTTCCTAGTCGGCCACCATTTAGATAATAGTCTGCTTTCCTGTTTTTGCCACCAAAATGGATAACCTCACATTTATCCACATTATACTGCATCTGCCAAACATTTGCCCACTCACCCAGCCTATCCAAGTCACCTTGCAGCCTCCTAGCATCCTCCTCACAGCTAACACTGCCCCCCAGCTTAGTGTCATCCGCAAACTTGGAGATATTGCCTTCAATTCCCTCATCCAGATCATTAATATATATTGTAAATAGCTGGGGTCCCAGCACTGAGCATTTGCGGTACCCCACTAGTCACTGCCTGCCATAGGAAAAGGACCCGTTTACTCCTACTCTTTGCTTCCTGTTTGCCTGCCAGTTCTCTATCCACATCAATACTGAACCCCCAAAGCCGTGTGCTTTAAGTTTGTAAACTAATCTCTTATGTGGGACCTTGTCGAAAGCCTTCTGGAAGTCCAGATACACCACATCCACTGGTTCTCCCCTATCCACGCTACTAGTTACATCCTCGAAAAATTCTATAAGATTCGTCAGACATGATTTACCTTTTGTAAATCCATGCTGACTTTGTCCAATGATTTCACCACTTTCCAAATGTGCTGCTATCCCATCTTTAATAACTGAATCTAGCAGTTTCCCCACTACCGATGTTAGACTAACTGGTCTGTAATTCCCCGTTTTCTCTCTCCCTCCCTTCTTAAAAAGTGGGGTTACGTTTGCTACCCGCCAATCCTCAGGAACTACTCCAGAATCTAAAGAGTTTTGAAAGATTATTACTAATGCATCCACTATTTCTGGAGCTACTTCCTTAAGTACTCTGGGATGCAGCCTATCTGGCGCTGGGGATTTATCGGCCTGTAATCCATTTAATTTACCCAACACCACTTCCCGGCTAACCTGGATTTCACTCAATTCCTCCAACTCCTTTGACCCGCGGTCCCCTGCTATTTCCGGCAGATTATTTATGTCTTCCTTAGTGAAGACGGAACCAAAGTAGTTATTCAATTGGTCCGCCATATCCTTGTTCCCCATGATCAACTCACCTGTTTCTGACTGCAAGGGACCTACATTTGTTTTAACTAATCTCTTTCTTTTCACATATCTATAAAAACTTTTGCAGTCAGTTTTTATGTTCCCTGCCAGTTTTCTTTCATAATCTATTTTTCCTTTCCTAATTAAGCCCGTTGTCCTCCTCTGCTGGTCTCTGAATTTCTCCCAGTCCTCCGGTATGCTGCTTTTTCTGGCTAATTTGTACGCATCATCCTTCGCTTTGATACTATCCCTGATTGCCCTTGTTATCCACGGATGCACTACCTTCCCTGATTTATTATTTTGCCAAACTGGGATGAACAATTTTTGTAGTTCATCCATGCAGTCTTTAAATGTCTTCCATTGCATATCCACCGTCAACCCTTTTAGAATTTATTGCCAGTCAATCTTGGCCAATTCACGTCTCATACCCTCAAACTTACCTTTCTTTAATTTCAGAACCATTGTTTCTGAATTAACAATGTTACTCTCCATCCTAATGAAGAACTCAACCATATTATGGTCACTCTTGCCCAAGGGGGCACGTACAACAAGACTGCTAACTAAAACTTCCCATTACTCAATACCCAGTCTAAAATAGCCTGCTCTCTCGTTGGTTCCTCTACATGTTGATTTAGATAACTATCCCGCATACATTCCAAAAAATCCTCTTCCTCAGCACCCCTGCCAATTTGATTCACCCAATCTATATGTAGATTGAAGTCACCCATTATAACGGGTTTGCCTTTGTCGCACGCATTTCTAATTTCCTGTTTGATACCATCTCCAACTTCACTACTACTGTTAGGTGGCCTGTACACAACACCCACCAGCGTTTTCTGCCCCTTAGTGTTTCGCAGCTCTACCCATACCGATTCCACATCCTACAAACTAATGTCCTTCCTTTCCATTGCGTTAATCTCCTCTCTAATCAGCAACGCTACCCCACCTCTTTTTCCTTTCTCTCTATCCCTCCTGAATATTGAATAACCCTGGATGTTCAGCTCCCAGCCTTGGTCACCCTGGAGCCATGTCTCCGTGATCCCAACTATATCATAGTCATTAATAGCTATCTGCACATTCAACTCATCCACCTCATTACGAATGCTCCTTGCATTGAGACACAAAGCCTTCAGGCTTGTTTTTACAACACTCTTACCCCTTATACAATTTTGTTGAAAAGTGACCCTTTTTGATTTTTGCCCTGGATTTTCCGGCCTGCCACTTTTACTTTTCACCTTCCTACCTATTGCTTCTACCCTCATTTTACACCCCTCTGTCTCTACGCTCACACATTTAAGAAACCCTTTCCCTTTAACTCCATCCTCCACTAGCCCATTCGACACCCCACCCCCCTTATTCAGTTTAAAACCACCCGTGTAGCAGTGGCAAATCTGCCTGCCAGAATGCTGGTCCCACACCTGTTGAGATGCAATCCGTCCCTTTTGTACAGTTCCCCCTTACCCCAAAACAGATCCCAGTGATCTAAGAATCTAAATCCCTGCCCCGTGCACCAGTTCCTCAGCCACACGTTCAGGTCCCGTTTATCCCTGTTCCTGCTCTCGCCAGCACGAGGAACTGGAAGCAAACCGGAGATAACAACCCTGGAGGTCCTGCTTTTCAGCATTTTTCCGAGCTCTCTAAAGTCACGCTGCAGAATATTCATCCCCTTCTTTCCGACATCGTTTGTGCCGACATGCACTACCACTTCCGGATGTTCACCTTCGCCCATGAGGATTTTCTGCACTCTGTTCGTGCCATCCTGGATCCTGGCACCAGGAAGGCAGCAAACCATACTCGCATCCCGTCTGTTGCCGCAAAAACCACTGTCCGTACCTCTGACAATGGAGTCTCCCACTACAATGGCGTTGCCTGCCTTAGGCCTTTTTGGTTTTGGCTCAACAGCCCTATTCGCATCACAAGCCAGTCCGTCGCCCAGTGTAAACACCTCTTCTGTCCCGACAGCTTCTAAGTAGGTGAACCTGTTCACAAGAGGTACAACACCCGGGGACGTTGGCATTCCATGCTTCCCTCCCGTTCTCACTGTCTCCCACCTTCTCTCTTCCAATAATAATAATACATTTTATTTATGGGCGCCTTTCAAGAGTCTCAAGGACACTTTACAAAAATTTAGCAAGTAGAGGAGAAACATGTAAGCGGAATGAAATAAATAGTAGAGACATGACTAGTACACAAATTAAAGACAGCATTCAATTCAAACACAATATGAGGCAATTCAAGTACAGATGAAAAGGGAGGGGGACGTGGGGCTAAGGATAGGCAGAGGTGAAGAGATGCAATTCAGTTCTCACTTCCTCTCCCCCCCCCAGCCACAGGTGGAATAAGCATAAAGCTCCCCTTGTCCTGGTCCTTTGCTTTTCATTCCACCAGCCTTTGCAACTTCCCATCCCACACCTTTCCGCACAGACTGCTCCATCCATAATTCTTAGCTTCACTCATCCTATCCAACCCAAATGGCCACCTTTCCCGATATATTTCCTTGCAGCCACAGGAGATGCACACTCTGCAAACTTACTAACCATGCTTTTGTACATTAGATGGAAATGTACTAGGCATGATTAGTAAGTTTTCAGATGATACTAAAGTGAGCAGCGTTATACACAGTGAAGGTGGTTATCAAAAATTACAGCAGGATGTTGATCAGCTGGGCAAGTGGGCTGAAGAATGGCTAATGGTGCTTAATGCAGGTAATTGTGAGGTTTGCATTGTGAATTTAACCAGAGTAGGATGAATGGTGGGGCTCTGAGAAATGTGGAGCAGGGGGCTTCTAGTACAGCTAAACGGTTCTCTGAACGTGGCTTCACAGGTAGCTAGGGTAGTAAAGAAAACTTTTGTTACATTGGCCGTCATCAGTCAGGGTGTTGAGTATAGAAGTTGGACATTATGATACGATTGTGCAAGACATTAGTGAGCCTACATTTAGAGCATTTTGTACAATTTTGGTCAGGGATACCATCAAGCTGGAAAGAGTCCAGAGGAGATTTACGAGGTTGTTGCCAGAACTCGAGGGCTTGATCTCGAAGAGGGAATCTAGGGAGAGATGGAATCGAGGTAGTTGTAGATTAGTTGAGTGCAGCAGTGAGAAACAATGGGTTAGCCAAGCCTGTCCAATCTGTGGATTTTGGGACTGAGACCATAAGGTTGGAGTTGTGGATGGGAAATCAGCAGCGGTGATGACTCACCCAAACAACCACCTCCCTCCCCAGGTACTTTCTCCAGAAACCAGAGGAAATTTAACACTGATCCCTATCCTTGCTCACATCCATCCAGGAATCCCAAAGTGCTTCCAGGTGAGACAGGGTATCACATGCACCTCCTCTAACCTCTACTGCATTCTGTGCTCCTGATGTGGCCTACTTTACTTCTTTACCAAGACCAACCTTAGACTGGGCAACCTTTTTGTCAAATACATACAATTGGTCCTACAAGGCCTGTTAGATCTCCTGGTTCCTTAACCATTTTATCTCCCCGTCCCATTCCCATTCCGATTCCCATACTGACCATTCTGTCCTGGTCCTCCTCCATTACCAGAATGAGGCCACCTCGTATTCTTTCAGCACCTTTATTTTGCTTGGATAGCTTCACTGCATGTGATAGTTCAACACTTGCCCACCCCCCCCCTCCCCCTCCCCCTCCCCCTCCCCTCCAGATAGAGCAAGATGGTCCTTGCGTATCACCCCTCCACGTCCAGCATATCATTCTCCAAAACTTCCGCCATCCCACTGCCAGTCACATCTTCTCATCGCCACTCCCCCCCCCTTCCCGCAGAGACCGCTCCCTCTGACACTCATTGGTTCACCATTTGCTTCCCATCCAAACCATCCCTTCCCCCAGATATTTTCCTCTGCAAACACAGGAATCATGTCATTTGCAAACGTGCATGCTTTTGTACATAGTTGAGAAAGTAGACGGCTGATTAGTAAGCTTTCATAGAAACATAGAAAATAGGTGCAGGAGTAGGCCATTCGGCCCTTCGAGCCTGCACCGCCATTCAATATGATCATGGCTGATCATCCAACTCAGTATCCTGTACCTGCCTTCTCTCCACACCCCCTGATCCCCTTAGCTACAACGGCCACATCTAACTCCCGACTCAATGGGCCCGACTATGGGTGAACTGGGGTTGGGGACTGGACTTTGTGCCTTCCCTCATGGTGGGAGCAATTGTGGGGGGATGTTCTTTATGTTTAATATATTTTTAATGTTATGTCTGTATTCTTTCTTTATGTGCTGCACTGGCAAGAAGCATTTCACTACACCTAGGTGTATGTGACTAATAAATAACCTTTGACCTTTGACCTTTGACTCCCTCTTAAATATAGCCAATGAACTGGCCTCAACTACCTTCTGTGTTAAAGAATTCCAGAGATTTACCACTCTCTGTGTAAAAAATGTTTTTCTCATCTCGGTCCTAAAAGACTTCCCCTTATCCTTAAACTGTGACCCTTTGTTCTGGACTTCCCCAACATCGGGAACAATCTTCCTGCATCTAGCCTGTCCAACCGCTTAAGAATGTTGTACGTTTCTATAAGATCCCCCCTCAATCTTCTAAATTCCAGCAAGTACAAGCCGAGTCTATCCACTCTTTCTTCATATGAAAGACCTGACATTCCAGGAAGCAGCCTAATTCAATTTCATATATTCAGTATTAAAAAAGCAATGGCCATTTTCATACTCTGAAATTAGCACCTTGTTCCCTATTGCTTTTCCATTGACTTACCATATAACCATATAACCATATAACAATTACAGCACGGAAACAGGCCATCTCGACCCCTCTAGTCCGTGCCGAACACATAATCTCCCCTAGTCCCATATACCTGCGCTCAGACCATAACCCTCCATTCCTTTCCCATCCATATAACTATCCAATTTATTTTTAAATGATAAAAACGAACCTGCCTCCACCACCTTCACTGGAAGCTCATTCCACACAGCTACCACTCTCTGAGTAAAGCAGTTCCCCCTCATGTTACCCCTAAACATCAGTCCCTTAATTCTCAAGTCATGTCCCCTTGTTTGAATCTTCCCTACTCTCAGTGGGAAAAGCTTTTCCACGTCAACTCTGTCTATCCCTCTCATCATTTTAAAAACCTCTATCAAGTCCCCCTTAACCTTCTGCGCTCCAAAGAATAAAGCCCTAACTTGTTCAACCTTTCTCTGTAACTTAGTTGCTGAAACCCAGGCAACATTCTAGTAAATCTCCTCTGTACTCTCTCTATTTTGTTGACATCCTTCCTATAATTAGGCGACCAAAATTGTACACCATACTCCAGAATTGGCCTCACCAATGCCTTGTACAATTTTAACATTACATCCCAACTTCTATACTCAATGCTCTGATTTATAAAGGCCAGCACACCAAAAGCTTTCATTACCACCCTATCTACATGAGATTCCACTTTCATGGAACTGTGCACAGTTATTCCCAGATCCCTCTGTTCACCTACATTGTTCAATTCCTAACATTTACCATGTACGTCCTATTTTGATTTGTCCTGCCAAGATGTAGCACCTCACACTTATCAGCATTAAACTCCATCTGCCATCTTTCAGCCCACTCTTCCAACTGGCATAAATCTCTCTGTAGACTTTGAAACTCTACTTCATTACCCGCAACCCCACCTATCTTAGTATCATCTGCATACTTACTAATCCAATTTACCACACCATCGTCCAGATCATTGATGTACATGACAAACAACAGTGGACCCAACACAGATCCCTGTGGCACCCCACTCGTCACTGGCCTCCAACCTGACAAACAACCATTCACCATTACTCTCTGGCATCTCCCATTCAGCCACTGTTGAATCCATCTTGCTACTCCGCCATTAATACCCAACCATTGAACCTTCTTAACCAACCTTCCACGAGGAACCTTGTCAAAGGCCTTACTGAAGTCCATATACACAACATCCACTGCTTTACCCTCATCAATTTCCCGAGTAACATCTTCAAAAAATTCAAGAAGATTAGTTAAACATGACCTTCCAGGCACAAATCCATGTTGACTGTTCCTAATCAGACCCTGTGTATCCAGATGCTTATATATATTATCTCTAAGTATTCTTTCCATTAATTTGCCCACCACTGACGTCAAACTAACAGGTCTATAATTGCTAGGTTTACTCTTAGACCCCTTTTTAAACAATGGAACAACATGCGCAGTACGCCAATCCTCCGGCACTATTCCCGTTTCTAATGACATTTGAAATATTTCTTCCATAGCCCCTGCTATTTCTACACTAACTTCCCTCAATGTCCTAGGGAATATCCTGTCCGGACCTGGAGACTTATCCACTTTATTTTTCTCAAAAGTGTCAGTACTTCCTCTTCTTTGATCCTCATAGTTTCCATAGCTACTCTACTTGTTTCCCTTACCTCACCTAATTCAATATCCTTCTCCTTGGTGAATACCGAAGAAAAGAAACTGTTCAATATCTCCCCCATCTCTTTTGGCTCTGCAGATAGTTGGCCACTCTGACTCTCTAATGGACCAATTTTATCCCTCGTTATCCTTTTGCTATTAATATAGCGGTAGAAACCCTTCGGATTTACTTTTACCTTACTTGCCAAAGCAACCTCATATCTTCTTTTAGCTTTTCTAATTTCTTTCTTAAGATTCTTTTTACATTCTTTATACTCCTCAAGCACCTCATTTACTCCATGCTGCCTATAACTATTGTAGATCTCCCTCTTTTTCCGAACCAAGTGTCCAATTTCCCTTGAAAACCATGGCTCTTTACAATTTTTACGATTTCCTTTCAACCGAACAGGGACATAAAGATTCTGTACTCTTAAAATTTCACCTTTAAATGTACTCAATTTCTCTTCCACATCTTTCCCATAAAACAAACTGTCCCAATTTACTCCTTTTAAATCCTTTCGCATCTCCTCAAAGTTAGCCTTTCTCCAATCAAAAATCTCAACCCTAGGTCCAGTTTTGTCCCTCTCCATAATTATATTGAAACTAATGGTATTGTGATCACTGGACCCGAACTGTTCTCCAACGCATACCTCTGCCACCTGACCCATCTCATTTCCTAACAGGAGGTCCAGTACCGCCCCTTCTCTAGTAGGCACTTCTATGTATTGTTGCAAAAAACTATCCTGCACACATTTTACAAACTCCAACCCATCCAGCCCATTTAGAGAATGTGTTTCCCAGTCTATGTGTGGAAAATTGAAATCTCCCACAATCACTACCTTGTGCTTACTACTAATATCTGCAATCTCCTTACATATTTACTCTTCCAATTCTCGCTCCCCATTTGGCGGTCTATAATACACCCCTATAAGTGTTGCTACCCCTTTCCCATTTCTCAGTTCCACCCAAATAGCCTCCCTAGACGAGCCCTCTAATCTATCCTGCCAAAGCACTGCTGTAATATCTTCCCTGATAAGCAATGCAACACCTCCACCTCTTGCCCCTCCAATTCTATCACACCTGAAGCAATGAAATCCTGGAATATTTAGTTTCCAATCACAGCCCTCCTGCAACCATGTTTCACTGATCGCCACAACATCATACTTCCAGGTGTCAATCCAGGCTCTAAGTTCATCCACTTTTCTTACAATGCTCCTAGCATTAAAATATACACATTTAAGAAACCCACCCTCTCTTATTCTCTGATTATTTTCTTTTTCTTCTCTCTCCCCTACATTTTGGGTCAGAGTGCTACCATTCTCTGCCCCCTGCTTCACACACTGACTGCTAGCTTTCCCAATTTGAGTCCCTCCCCCCAACCATACTAGTTTAAAGTCTCCCCAGTAGCCTTTGCAAATCTCCCCGCCAGGATATTGGTCCCCCTTGAGTTCAAGTGCAACCCGTCCTTTCTGTACAGGTCGCACCTTCCCCAAAAGAGGTCCCAATGATCCAGACACTTGAATCCATACCCTCTGCACCAGTCTCTCATCCGCGCATTTATCCTCCACCTCGCTCCATTCCTACTCTCACTGTCGCGTGGCACAGGCAGTAATCCTGAGATTGTTACCTTTCCAGTCCTTCTCCTTAACTCTCTACCTAACTCCCTAAATACTTCTTTCAGGACCTCTTCTCTTTTTTTACCTATGTCGTTGGTACTTATATGCACCACAACCTCAGGCTCTTCTCCCTCCCATTTCAGGATTTCTTGGACACGTTCAGACACATCCCTGACCCTGGCACCAGGGAGGCAAACTACCATCCGGGACTCCTGTCTGCGACCACAGAATCGCCTATCCGACCCCCTGACTATAGAGTCCCTTATTACAATTGCCATCCTCTTCTTTTCCTTACCCTTCTGAGCAACAGGACCGGTCTTTGTGCCAGAGGCCCGGCCGCTGTCGCTGCCCCCAGGTAGGCTGTCTCCCCCACCCTTACTCAAACACGAGTACTTATTTTCAAGGTGTACAGCCACCGGGGTACTCACCAGTCCCTGCCTCTGCCCATTGCCCTTCCTAACTGTGACCCAGTTTTCTGTCTCCCGTGGTCTTGGAGTGACCACCTCCCTGTAACTCCTTTCTATGACCTCCTCGCTCTCCCTGAGCAGACAGAGGTCATCGAGTTGCTGCTCCAGGTTCCTAACGCGGTCCCTTAGGAGCCCCATCTCGACGCACCTGGCGCAGATGTGGACGTCTGGAGAGCACTCAGACTCCATGACCTCCCACATCTGACATCCAGAACAGTAAACTGCCCTGGCCCTCATTCTACCCCTTATCCAAATACAATAAAGCCTTACCCGGGATACAAGCCAATCAGCTGCTTCCTCTGATCCTCTTCCACCAATCAGAGGCTTCCACCAGAATCCTTCTCTGGAAGTGAGATGGAACGTTGCAGATTTGGGTTCCTCACAGCTCCAGGTAAGTCCTCCTCTCACCAACGGCTCCCCGGGCCTCTGTAGAAGCAAGCCCCGCGCTGTTTTTATACTTACAGCTGCAGGTAAGTCCTCCTCTCACCAACGGCTCCCCGGGCCTCTGTAGAAGCAAACCCCGCGCCGTATTTATACTTACAGCTGCAGGTAAGTCCTCCTCTCACCAACGGCTCCCCGGGCCTCTGTAAAAGCAAGCCCCGCGCTGTATTTATACTTACAGCTGCAGGTAAGTCCTCCTCTCACCAACGGCTCCCCGGGCCTCTGTAGAAGCAAACCCCGCGCTGTATTTATACTTACAGCTCCAGGTAAGTCCTCCTCTCACCAACGGCTCCCCGGGCCTCTGTAGAAGCAAACCCCGCGCTGTATTTATACTTACAGCTGCAGGTAAGTCCTCCTCTCACCAACGGCTCCCCGGGCCTCTGTAGAAGCAGACCCCGCGCTGTATTTATACTTACAGCTGCAGGTAAGTCCTCCTCTCACCAACGGCTCCCCGGGCCTCTGTAGAAGCAAACCCCGCGCTGTATTTATACTTACAGCTGCAGGTAAGTCCTCCTCTCACCAACGGCTCCCCGGGCCTCTGTAGAAGCAAACCCCGCGCTGTATTTATACTTACAGCTGCAGGTAGTCCTCCTCTCACCAACGGCTCCCCGGGCCTCTGTAGAAGCAAGCCCCGCGCTGTTTTTATACTTACAGCTGCAGGTAAGTCCTCCTCTCACCAACGGCTCCCCGGGCCTCTGTAGAAGCAAGCCCCGCGCTGTTTTTATACTTACAGCTGCAGGTAAGTCCTCCTCTCACCAACGGCTCCCCGGGCCTCTGTAGAAGCAAGCCCCGCGCTGTTTTTATACTTACAGCTGCAGGTAAGTCCTCCTCTCACCAACGGCTCCCCGGGCCTCTGTAGAAGCAAACCCCGCGCTGTATTTATACTTACAGCTGCAGGTAAGTCCTCCTCTCACCAACGGCTCCCCGGGCCTCTGTAGAAGCAAACCCCGCGCTGTATTTATACTTACAGCTGCAGGTAAGTCCTCCTCTCACCAACGGCTCCCCGGGCCTCTGTAGAAGCAAGCCCCGCGCTGTTTTTATACTTACAGCTGCAGGTAAGTCCTCCTCTCACCAACGGCTCCCCGGGCCTCTCTTACAGTACATTCAGAAAGTATTCTGACCCTTTCACTTTTTCCACATTTTGTTACGTTACAGCCTTAATCTAAAATCAATTAGATTTTAGTTTTTTAATTATCTATCTACACATAATACCCAATAATAAAAAAGCGAAAACAGGTGTTTAGAAATTTTTGCAAAGTAATTTAAAATAAATAACTGAAATATCACATTTACATAAGTATTCAAACACTTTACTCAGTACTTTGTTGTGGCACCTTTGGCAGCGATTACAGCCTCAAGTCTTTTTGGGTATGATGCTACAAGCTTGGCACACCTGTATTTGGGTAATTTCTCCCATTCTTCTCTGCAGATCCTCTCAAGCTCTGTCAGGTTGGATGGGGGCGTCGGTGCACAGCTATTTTCAGGTCCCTCCAGAGATTTTCGATCGGGTTTAAGTCCAGGCTCTGGCTGGGCCACTCAAAGACATTCGCAGACTTGTCATGAAGCCACTCCTGCATTGTCTTGGCTGTGTGCTTAGGGTCGTTGTCCTGTTGGAAGGTGAATCTCCGCCCCTGTCCGAGATCCTGAACGCTTTGGAGCAGGTGTTCATCAAGGATCTCTCTGTACTTTGCTCCGTTCATCTTTCCCTCGATCCTGACTAGGCTCCCAGTTCCTGCCACTGAAAAACATCCCCACAGCATGATGCTGCCACCACCATGCTTCACCCTAGGTATGGTATTGGCCAGGTGATAAGCAGTGCCTGGATTCCTCCAGATGTTACGCTTGGCATTCAGGGCAAAGAGGTCAATCTTGGTTTCATCAGACCAGATAATCTTGTTTATGTGCGTTTTGGCAAACTCCAAGCGGGCTGCCATGTGCCTTTTAATGAGGAGTGGCTTCCGTCTGGCCACTCTACCATAAAGGCCTGATTGGTGGAGTGCTGCAGATATTGTTGTCCTTCTGGAAGTTTCTCCCATCTCCACGGAGGAACTCTGGAGCTCTGTCAGAGTGACCATCGGGTTCTTGGTCACCTCCCTGATTGCTCAGTTTGGCCGGGCGGCCAGCTCTATGAAGAGTCCTGGTGGCTCCAAAGTTCTTCCATTTAAGAATGACGGAGGCCACTGTGCTCTTCGGGACCTGCAATGCTGCAGAAATAGTTTTACACCTATCCCCAGATCTGTGTCTCGACACAATCCTGTCTCGGTGGTCTACGGACAATTCGTTCATCTTCATAGCTTGGTTTTTGCTCTGACATGCACTGTCAACTGTGGACCTTATATAGACAGGTGTGTGCCTTTCCAAATCATGTCCAATAAATTTAATGTACCACTGGTGGACTCCAATCAAATTGTAGAAACATTTCAAGGATAATAATAATAATAATATATCTTTTATTGTCATTGCACGTCAGTGCAACGAGATTTAGTGTGCAGCTCCACTGATGTCCAAGAAAGGTAAATAAATACAATACATAAATAATCAAGCTGAATTGATTGACGTGACCATCTGAGGGAGACTGTCCAAAGGGGGTGGGTGGGGGGCACTCATTAGGGCCGGTTCAGAGCCGCTATAGCTCTTGGGATGAAACTGTTCCTGAGTCTGGAGGTTCGGGCGTAGAAGGCCTTGTAACGTCTGCCGGAGGGAAGAAGTTGAAACAGACCGTGGCAGGGGTGTGATGAGTCCTTATGGACGCTGAGGGCCTTCCTGAGGCACCGCGTGTGGTAGATGCCCTCCAAGGCTGGTAGCTCTGTCCCGATGATCCTCTGCGCTCTGTTGACGACGCGCTGAAGAGCTGTCCTCTCCGCCTCCGTGCAGCTGAGATACCACACAGAGATGCCATACGTTAGTATGCTCTCTGTGGTGCAGCGGTAGAACGTTGTCAGCAGCTGTTGGGGCAGACCAGTCTTTTTTAATGTCCTCAGGAAGAACAGTCGTTGCTGTGCCTTCTTGACCAGCGCGGCGGTGTTTGTGGACTATGTGAGGTCTTCTGAAATGTGAGTGCCCAGAAACTTAAAGCTGGACACTCTCTCCACACTTTCCCCATAAATGGAGATTGGGTCGTATTCTCCAGAATGGGACCTCCTGAAGTCAATGATCAGCTCCTTGGTCTTGGAGGTGTTTAGTGCCAAGTTGTTATTGGCGCACCAGTCCGCCAGGTTCTGCACCTCCGCTCTGTATTTTGTTTCATCACCGTTGGTGATCAGCCCAATCACTGTTGTGTCGTCTGCAAACTTCACGATGGTGTTGGTGTCGAATGCAGGGACACAGTCGTGAGTGAAGAGGGAGTAGAGCATGGGGCTTAGTACACAACCCTGTGGTGTGCCGGTGCTCAGGGTGATGGTGGAGGACAGGTGCGGGCCCAGTCTCACTGCCTGCGGTCGCTCCGTGAGAAAGTTCAGGATCCAAGCGCATATCGCTGAGCTGAGGCCTAGCTGGTGGAGTTTGGTGGTGAGCTTGGTGGGGATGACCGTATTGAATGCAGAGCTATAGTCAATGAAGAGCATCCTCACATACGTGCCCTGTCTGTCCAGGTGAGTCAGGACAGTGTGAAGGGCCAGAGAGATGGCATCCTCTGTCGATCTATTTGCCCTGTATGCAAATTGATGGGAGTCCAGTGAGGCAGGGATGCTGGATTTAATATGGGAGAGGACCAGCCTTTCGAAGCACTTCATGGGGATTGGAGTCAGGGCAACCGGCCGGTAGTCGTTGAGGTTGGTGATTTTGGACTTTTTCGGCACCGGCACTATGGTGGCTGTTTTCAGGCACTTGGGGACCGTTGCCAGAGATAGAGAGAGATTGAAGATTCTCGTGAATACCTCCGCCAGCTGTCCAGCACAGTCCTTTAATACTCTTCCCTGTACACCATCCGGGCCTGCAGCCTTGCGTGGATTGATCCTACGCAGAGCGCACTGTACCTCCTGAGTGCTCAGTGTTAAGGCCTGTCCCTCCGCTATGGCCGGGGTTATTTCACACCTGGTGGTGTTGCCAGTATCGAACCGGGCAAAGAAGGTGTTTAGTTCATTGGCCAGTGTGATATCACCGTGGGGGCAGGCGGGGCTGCTCTTGTAGTCAGTGATGTCCCTGACACCCTGCCACATGCTTCTCGTGTCCGCGGTATTGAAGTGGTCTTCTACCCTTTGCCTGTGGATGACTTTGGCCTTTTTTATGCCTCTGTTCAGGTTCGCCCTGGCCGCACTGTAAGCAGAAGTGTCCCTGGATTTAAAGGCGTTGTTGCGTGCCCTTAGTAGATCCTGAACCTCCTTGTTCATCCAGGGTTTCCGGTTTGGGAACATCTTTATTTGCTTGTCCACTGTGACAGTCTCCACACAGCAGTTGATGTAGGAGAGCACAGTGGATGTGTACTCCTCCAAGTCTACCTCTGTACCACTGGTAGCCTGTTGTGCAAACAGGTCCCAGTCGGTGCGATCAAAGCAGTCCTGGAGTTGTAGGGTTGCGTCCTCGGGCCATATTTTGACCGTCCTTATTGCAGGTTTGGTCTTGCGGATGAGGGGTCTGTATGCAGGCAGTAGAAACAGTGAGAGGTGATCGGATTGTCCCAGGGATGGGCAGGGGAGAGCTCTGTATGCGTCATTGATGTTGGTATACACTTTATCCAACGTGTTTGAGCCCCTGGTAGGGCACTGCACATGCTGGTGGAATTTGCGGAGTGTGGCACGTAGGTCGACCTGGTTAAAGTCCCCTGCAACAATGAAGGCACCGTCGGGGTGAGCATCATGCTGCTTACTGATGGCCGAGTGCAGCTGTGCTAGTGCTAGGTTAGCATTAGCCTGTGGTGGGATGTATATGGCCATGATGATAACCACAGTAAACTCCCGAGGCAGGTAAAACGGCCTACATTTAAGCAGTAGGTATTCCAGGTCTGGGGAACAGTAGCTCTCTACTGCAGTGTGGTTGGTGCACCAGTCATTGTTGATGTAGATGCAGAGCCCGCCACCCTTGCTCTTACCGGAGTCCTTTGTTCTATATGCACGATGCAGTGACCGGTTGGTCAGGTCCACAGCCCCATCGGGAACCAGCGCGCTGAGCCAGGTCTCTGTGAAGATCAGCACACAGCAGTCTTCCAGGGATCGCTGGGTGTTGATCCAGAGCCTTACCTCATCCATCTTGTTGGTGAGTGACCGGACATTGGCGAGAAAGACACTTGGGAGCGATGGTCTTTGTGGAGCCCTCCGTAGCCTGTCCTGCACCCCCGCTCGCCTTCCACGTTTCTGCTTCCTTTCCCGGCGCTTGCTCCGTCTCCTGCCCTCCGGAGTGGTGATCCAAGGGGCTTTCCTGCCCAGCTCCGACGGGACGGTAAGGGTACTGTAGTACTCACAAGCCAGTTTCTCGCAGCCACGTCCGATGCAGAGTAGTTCCGAGCGGCTCCATGTGCGACCAGTCGGGATTGCGATGCGGGTCTTGGATTCCCTCGTCCTGTAGGTGAGTTTATTCTTATGGTTCCTGGGTTTTCCGGGGTTACTAGGGTTCCTATGGGTTCTAGGGGTTCTGGGGATTTTAGTTACCTTGTTTTTCCAGCCGCGTTCGGTACCGGGCTGCTCCGAGTAAACTCGGGCTTGGGAGCGCAAAGCCGCTGCGTCTGGACGCGCCGCCATCTTTTTCGAATCAATGGAGATAGGATGAACTAAGCTCAATTTTGAGTGTCATAGCAAAAGGTCTGAATACTTATGTAAATGTGACATTTCAGTTATTTCTTTTTAATTACTTTGCAAAAATTTCTAAACACCTGTTTGCGCTTTTTTATTATGGGGTATTGTGTGTGTAGATTGATGATAAACAAATGAATTTAATCCATTTTAGAATAAGGCTGTAACGTAACAGAATGTGAAAAAGTGAAGGGGTCTGAATACTTTCTGAATGTACTGTAACTCAAAAGCTGTGATCGAGGACAGTCAAAAGCCCATAACTTTCTTTAAAATTAAGAGAATTTAATGAAATGTTCAGTTATTATAGATTTAAGCATTCTGAACCAAATATGAAACAATCTTACTTGGATGACCTGAAAATAAAGCATATCATTAGTTATCTGTCTGAAGACTGTGCTGTAATTGTTATATGGTTATATGGTTAAGAAAGGTTTCGGCCCGAAACGTTACCTATTTCCTTCGCTCCATAGATGCTACTGCACCCGCTGAGTTTCTCCAGCATTTTTGTGTACCTACCATATAATTAGTTAGTTACCCAATTGTAGCTACTTACAAAATTCAATTACTAGATCTAAACATATATCAATTTCTTAAGAAAAGGTTAACATTTTTAAATAGCCTAAGTGTCCAAATAACATTCACACAATAATCCACAATATAACATGATTTTTAAATCTCATTGTCATGAATTTATAGACCATATGGAAGGAATTTAGTGTTTAATTCCCGTAAATTAATGGCCATTTTAATCATTTTGCGAATGAGATTGTGTGGAACGCGATCGATTGGAACGTTTGCGGTGAATTTAAACCCCATATCGGCACGAAAAACACTGCCGGTTCGTATATTTACATAATCACATTTTCGCTGATGAAATTTTGATTAAAGTAATCCTAAGAAAGCAAGTTTATATATAAAATAAACGACTTACCCTATGTTTTGTCCTGTACGGAAGGTGCGTCCCGTTGACGGCGTTAGAAGTCGCTTTTTTATTTTACTCCAGCGATTTAATTGTCCCGCGGTTTAAAAAGAAAATTCACAGAACGGCAGTCGGAACGATTATTCACCATTAGATAGTAGCCCGAGAAGATATATTGGACAGGCAGGAGAAAACGGCATTATAACCCCGTGACAGAACTGCAGCGCCGCTGAAGGTAAGTTTTGTAACATACCTACTAGGTATAATGATTCTAAATCTGCTGTGATGACATTACACGAGATGGCATATCATAAGAACCACATGAATCATCCGGCTGCCTTTTAAACCCATGTCCATAAGGTTTTGAGTCTAATTGTTGTAGCTGTGCTATTGTGGCTTTTTGTTAATGTATATTCTTTAAATAAAAACATAATTCATTATGCTAAAAGAAAAAAAATACAGAAAGAACCATGATAAAATTAAAATTCCATTGAAATTTTAATAAAATTCAGTAAAATTTATAAAAGCCTTACTCCAAAATTGATTAAACTAAGGCCACAGTTATGAGCTCTGGCTAAATTATGGAAAAAAAACTCATGTGCAACAGAAATTAAAAGTAAATGCATAGGTAGTTAAGTTTGCTACAATAGTACATACCTAAAATATATTAATAACGTCCTTAGGAACAGAATTGCTTCTGTCAGATCCTCTTTCACTGAAGCCCTTAAATCTGATTTATTTATTTTCAGTGCGGAGAACAGCCTCTCCACACGGACGTGAGTGGGTGGTATGGCTGTTACTAACATAGCTGCAAATGTACCTATTTCTGTATAAGTAGGGATGACGGGGAATTATAGACCAGTTAGTCTGACATCGGTGGTGGGGATGATGCTGGAGTCAATTATTAAATAAGTAATAATGGTGAATTTTGATGGCAGAAAAGGATTGGTCCAAGTCAGCATGGATTTATGAAGGGTAAATCCTGCTTGACTAATCTTCTGGATTTTTTTGAGGATGTGACAAGTAAAATGGTTGAAGGAGAGCCAGTGGATGTAGTGTATCTGGACTTTCAGAAAGCCTTTGATAAAGCCCCACACAGGAGATCAGTGGGCAAAATTAGAGCACATGGTATTGAAGGTAGGGTATTGACATGGATAGAGAATTAGTTGGCAGACAGGAAACAAAGAGTAGGAATAAACAGGTCCGTGTCAGAATGGCAGGCAGTGGCGAGTGGAGTGCCGCAAAGCTCGGTGCTCGGGCCGCAACTATTTACAATATATATTAATGATTTAGATGATGGAGTTTAAAGTAACATTAGCAAATTTGCGGATGACAGAAAGCTGAATGGTAGTGTGAACTGCGAAGAGGATGCTGGGAGGTTGCAAGGTGACTTGGGCAGGTTGAGTAAGTGGGCAGATGCATGGCAGATGCAGTATAATGTAAATACATAAGGTTATCCACTTTGGCGGCAAGAACAAGGAGGCAGATTATTATCTCAATGGTGTCAGATTAGTAAAAAGGGAAACCCAACGAGACCTGGGTGTCCTTGTACCCCAGTCACTGAAACTAGACATGCAGGTGTAGCAGACTGAAGAAAACTAATGACATGTTGGACTTCAAGTTCAAGTTCAAGTGAGTTTATTGTCATGTGTCCCTGTATAGGACAATGAAATTCTTGCTTTGCTTAAGCACACAGAAAATAGTAGGCATTTACTACAAAACAGATAAATGTGTCCATATACCATGATATAAATATATACACACATGAATAAATAAACTGGTAGTGCAAATAACAGAAAGTGGTTGCTAATAATCAGAGTTTTGTCCGAGCCAGGTTTAATAGCCTGACGGCTGAGGGGAAGTAGTTATTCCTGAACCTGGTTGTTGCAGTCTTCAGGCTCCTGTACCTTCTACCTGAAGGTAGCAGGGAGATGAGTGTGTGGCCAGGATGGTGAGGGTCTTTGATGATACTGCCAGCCTTTTTGAGGTAGCGACTGCGATAAATCCCCTCGATGGAAGGAAGGTCAGAGCCGATGATGGACTGGGCAGTGTTTACGACTTTTTGTAGTCTTTTCCTCTCCAGGGCGCTCAAATTTCCGAACCAAGCCACGATGCAACCGGTCAGCATGCTCTCGACTGTGCACCTGTAGAAGTTAGAGAGAGTCTTCCTGGACAATCCGACTCTCCGTAATCTTCTCAGGAAGTAGAGGCGCTGATGAGTTTTTTTGATAATTGCGTTAGTGTTCTCGGACCAGGAAAGATCTTCAGAGATGTGCACCCCCAGGAATTTGAAGTTCTTGACCCTTTCAACCATCGACCCGTTGATATAAATGGGGCTGTGGGTCCCCCTCCTACTCGAGAGGATTTGAGTATAGGAGTAAAGAGGTCCTTCTGCATTTGTACAGGGACCTGGTGAGACCACATCTGGAGTATTGTGTGCAGTTTTAGTCTCCTAATTTGAGGAAGGACATAGTTGCTATTGAGGCAGTACAGCGTAGGTTCACCAGGTTAATCCCCGGGATGGTGGGGCTGTCATATAAGCAAAGATTGGAAAGACTGGGCTTGTATTCATTGGAATTTCCGATGAGAGGGATCTTATAGAAACACATTAAATTATAAAAGGACTGGACAAGCTAGATGCAGGAAAATGTCCCCAATGTTAAGGCCACGGCCTGAATAAAGTGGTGGCCATTTAAAACTGAGATGTGAAAAAAACTTTTTCACCGAGAGAGTTGTGAATTGGTGGTATTCTCTGCCACAGAAAGCAGTGGAGGCCAATACATTGGATGAATTTAAAAGAGAGTTAGATAGAGTTCCTGGGGCTAGCGGAATAATGGGATATGATGAGAAGGCAGGCACGGTTTACTGATTGTGGATGATCAGCCATGATCACAATAACCATATAACCATATATCAATTACAGCACGGAAACATGCCATCTCGGCCCTACAAGTCCGTGCCGAACAATTATTTTCCCTTAGTCCCACCTGCCTGCACTCATACCATAACCCTCCATTCCCTTCTCATCCATATGCCTATCCAATTTATTTTTAAATGATACCAACGGACCTGCCTCCACCACTTCCACTGGAAGCTTCACCACACCGCTACCACTCTCTGAGTAAAGAAGTTCCCCCTCATATTACCCCTAAACTTCTGTCCCTTATTTCTGAAGTCATGTCCTCTTGTTTGAATCTTCCCTATTCTCAAAGGGAAATACTTGTCCACATCAACTCTGTCTATCCCTCTCATCATTTTAAAGACCTCTATCAAGTCCCCTCTTAACCTTCTGCGCTCCAGAGAATAAAGACCTAATTTATTCAACCTTATTCATTCACCAACAATGAATGGTGGTGCTGGCTTGAAGGGCCAAATGGCCTCCTCCTGCACCTATTTTCTATGTTTCTATGCCCCATCTACACAATTCACTCTATCTATTCCCCTCCACATTTTATGTACTTGCAGGGCTTTTATACAATAATATTGGTGTTATTAATTTATTGAATTTTTGTTTATTGCATGGTATGTATGTATATTGGGTTAATAGGCCTATACATCTGTACTGTAAAAATATAATTGTATGTAATTGTCAGTACATATGACATCCAAGGAAACATAGCTGAATGGATAGAAACTTGGCTTCAAGGAAAGATGGTGGAAGGTTGATTCTCGGACTGGAGGCCTGTCACTAGTGGTGTGCCTCAGCGTTCGGTGTTGGGCCCGTTACTGTTTATCATCTACATCAATGATTTGGATATGAACATACAGGGCAAGATTAGCAAGTTTGCTGATGATACAAAAGTGGATAGTTTAGCAGATGATTGTGAAAAATTGCAGCAGGATCTGGATCGATTGGCCAGGTGGGCTGAGGACTGCTTGATGGAATTTAATACAGAGAAATGTGAGATGTTGCAATTTGGGAAGTCTAACATGGGCAGGACCTACACTGTGAATAGTAGGCCACTGGGTAGTGTTGTAGAGCAGAGGGATCTATGAATATAGGAACATAGTTCATTGAAAGTGGCATCACTGGTAGATAAGGTGGTCAAAAAAGGCTTTTGGCACATTGGCCTTTATCAGTCAGAGTATTGAATTATAGAAATTGGGCGATCATGTTGCAGTTGTAGAAGACATTGGTGAGGCCACATTTAGAGTATTGTGTTCAATTTTGGTCACTATGTTATAGGAAACATGTCGTCAAGCTGGAAAGGGCACGGATAATATTTACGAGGATGTTTAAGAAGGAACTGCAGTTACTGGAAAATCAATGGTAGACAAAAATGCTGGAGAAACTCAGCAGGTGGGGCAGCACCTATGGAGCGAAGAAAATAGGCAACGTTTTAGGCCAAAACCCTGTGTCTGATGAAGGGTTTTGGCCCGAAATGTTGCCTATTTCCTTCGCTCCATAGATGCTGCCTCACCCGCTGAGTTTGTCCAGTATTTGTGTCTACTTTATGAGGATGTTGCCAGGTCTAGAGTGTCTGAAGTATAGGGGGAGGTTGTGTAGGCTTGGACTATATTCATTGGAGCGCAGGAGGATGAGGGGTGATGAGTAAAATCATGAGAGGAATAGATTGGGTAGATGCACAATCCATAATTATTCATTCCACCTATTATTGTGGATAATTGACCTAAACGTCGCGTGTGGGAGAGATGCCTGCTGTGTTTTTAAAAACTGATTATTTTGTGATCGAAATTCAATTGCAGGTACATAGCTCCTTGAAAGTGGTGTCCCAGGTAGACTGGGTGGTCAAGAAGGCTTTCAGTACGTACATTGGCCTTCATCAGTCAGAGCATTGAGTATTGTGTTCAATTTTGGTCAGCGTATTATAGGAAATATGTTGACAAGCTGGAAAGGGTGGGCAAGGTGGGCCGAACGGCCTCTTTCCATTTTATGCAAAAAACATTGAATAAAATGAAGAAATTGAAGAATACAGATTAATTAAAATAAGAAAAAACATTGAATAAAATGAAGAAATTGGATGTTATTTGCATCTTGTTCAACACGGACATTGTGGGCTAAAGGGCCCGTTCCTGTGCTGGACTGTTCTATGCTCTATTCTAGTCCATAACAAAGGCTATATTCTACAACAATATGCTATATGCTCTTCTATGATAACTATGATATTTATATTCTTATATATGTCATAAGTGATCGGAATAGAATTAGGCCAGTCGGCCCATCATGCTACTCCACCATTCAATCGTGGCTGCTCTCTCCCTGCTAATCCTGTTCTCCTGCCTTCTCCCCATAACCCCTGACCCCCGTACTAAACAGGAATCTATCTTCACCTTAAAAATACCCACTGACTTGGCCTCCACCAGCCTTCTTTGGCAATCTTCTTCTTCTCATAAATACCACAGATTCACCACAATCTGACTACAGAAATTCCACCTCATCTCTTTCCTTAAAGAACGTCCTTTAATTCTGAGGGTTTCGACAATAGACAATAGATGGAGGAGTAGGCCATTCAGCCCTATGAGCCACCACCGTCATTCAACGTGATCATGGCTGATCATCCACACTCAGTACCCGTTCCTGCATTCTCTTCATATCCCTTAACTCTGCTATCCTGAAGAGCTCTATCTAAATCTCTCTTGAAAGCATCCAGAGAACCGGACCCTACCGCCCTCTGAGGCAGATAATTCCACACACTCACAACTCTCTGTGTCAAAAAGTGTTTCCTCATCTCCGTTCTAAATGGCTTACACATTATTCTTAAACTATGCCCCCTGGTCTGGACTTCCCCAACATAGGGAAGATGTTTGCTGCCTCAAGCGTGTCCAGACCGTTAATAATATTGTATGTTTCAGTAAGAACCCTCTCATCCTTCTAAATACCTGAGTATACAAGCCCAGCCGCTCCATTCTATCAACATACGACAGTCCCGCATCTAGGGAATTAACCTCGCGAACCTACGCTGCACTCCCTCAATAGCAAGAATGTCCTACCTCAAGTTTGGAGACCAAAACTGCAGTGTGAGAGAGACACAGACAGACAGAAAGACACAGAGAGACACAGAGAGAGACAGAGAAACGGAGGGACAGAGAGAGAGGGAGTGAGACATAGAGAGAGAGAGAGAGAGAGAGAGAAACAGAGAGAGACAGTGAGTGATAGAGAGAGGCAGAGAGTGAAAGACAGAGAGAGAGAGAGAGAGAGAGAGAGAGAGAGAGAGAGAGAGAGAGAGAGAGAGAGAGAGAGAGAGAGAGAATAGAGGGATAAGAGAGAGTCAGAGAGCTTTTATGAGAGAGATAGAGGATAGCTATTTAGAGACAAGAGAAGATAGAGAGAGATAAAGAGCTGAGATAGAGAAGACAGAACAGAAATAAGCAGAAGAGAGAGACAGAGAGAAAGAGCTTACAGAAAGAGAGAGAGAGAAGAGAGAGGAAAGACGATAGATAGAGAGAGCAGATACAGAGCAGACAGAGAGAGAGAGAGAGAGAGAGAGAGAGAGAGATGATAGAGAGAGAGAGGAGAGAGATAGAGATCGAGAGAGAGAGAGAGATGAGCTGAGATTAGAGACGTATAGATCTTCTCTCTCTCTCTCGCTCTCTCTCTTATCTCTCTCTCTCTCTATCTCTCTCTCTCTCTCTCCCTCTATCTCTCTATCTCTATCTCATCTTATCTCTCTCTTCTCTTCTCTCCCTCTCTCTCTCTCCCTCTCTCTTTTCTCCCTCTCTCTTTCTCTCTCTCTCCAGAGAGACAGAGAGAGAGTGACTCAGCGGGTCAGGCAGCATCTGTGGAGAAGATAGACACAAAGTGCTGGAGTAATTCAGCAGGTCAGACAGAGAGAATGACTGGGTGACATTTTGGGTCGAGACCCTTCTTTGGTTTAGTTTAGTTTAGAGATGCAGCGTGGAAACAGGTCTTTCGGACCACGGAGTCCGCGCCGACCAGCGATCACCCTGTCCACTAGCACTTTCCCATGCACATTATGGACAATTTAACAAATAACAGCTCTCGGGGGTTGCGGCAGCACTGGCGGACCCATGCCGGCGAGCAGCTGCTCCCACTGTGACAAGAGAGCATGGGGGATGCAGGAGCACCAGCGGCTACACACCGGAGAGAGACCTGTGCGCTGAGTGTGGCAAGGGTTTCATCCACATGTCCAGCCTGTGGCAGCACCGGCATACCCACAGCGGTGAGCGTCTCTTACCCTGCCCGTTCTGTGGTAAGGGCTTCACCCACCTTCACGACTTGCTGGAGCACCGGCGAGTTCACACCGGCCAGCGCTCATTCACCTGCCCGCTACGTGGCAAGGCCTTTGCCCGCTTCTCCAGTCTGCTGGCACACAACCACGTGGATAGGCGCTGTTTAGGTAAACACAAAATGGTGGAAGGAATGGGTAATGTTTCGGGTCGTTTCTTCAGTCACCCATTGCTTCTCTCCAGAGATGCTGCCTGTCCCACTGAGTTACTCCAGCACTTTGTGTCCCTTTTTGTAAATCAACACCTGCAGTTCCTTGTTCTTAAACCATTCTGGTTAACCATCTCTGCACATTCTCCAAAGCCTCCACATCAGTCCTGTGATAGAGTGTCCAGAACTGTATGCAAATGCTACCTGACCAATGTCCCTTAAAGCTGCACATATACATTCCTCTCTCTCCCCCCTCCCCACACTCTCCCCTCTCCCTCCACTTTCCCCACCTACTCGTTCCCAAATTATCTCTACCCCACCCATCCGCGCACCCCTCTCTTACACACTCCCTGTCTCTCTCACACATTCCCTCTCTCGCTCGCTGTCTCTCTCACACACTCGCTCTCTCGCTCCCTGTCTCTCTCACACACTCCCTCGACACCCCTTTCCTCCGGTGCTACTCCCACCCAGAAGTACATAGCTTCCCCCCTCCCCACGACTCTTCCATCCCACTCTCACACCCCTCTCTCTGTCCCTCTCTCACGCACACACACACCCTCGCTCTCTTGTTCTCTCTCTTGTTCTGTCACACACACTCCCTCTCTTTCTCTTACATACACACTCCCTCTCATTCTCTCTCACACACACACTCCCTTTCTCACACACATGCCCTCACTCTCTATCTCACACACTCTCTCTCTCTCTGACTCTTACACACATCCTCTCTCTCTACACACACACTCCCTCTCCTGCTCGCTCTCACACACGCTCTCTCTCTCTCACACATCCTCTCTCTCACACACACACTTTATCGCTCACACACGCACTCTCTCACACAAACATTCTCACACACAACATCTCTCACACACGCACTCTCTCCTTGTATCTATACTAGGCGAGCATTGCAGCCTCCAAGGCCTGTTGGATCACCCGGTTGCCAACCATTTTAACTCCCCTTCCCACTCCCACACTGATCTTTCTGTCCTGGGCCTCCTCCATTGCCAGAGTGAGGTGACACGCAAACTCTCAAACTGGAGGAACAGCACCTCATAGTTTATAGCCCAATGACATGAACATTGAACTCTCCAAATTATGGAGATCCCCCCCCCCCTCCAAGTCCTGGAGTCTGTCCCAACCCCATCTCTTTTTTCAGTCATAAGCCTCCTCCACAGCTTCCTTCCATGGGACCGTCAGCTCAATGATCTTATTTTCTTCTTTTCGAGTCTTTGAAGCTGGTTGACTATATGACAGTTTCCCATTCTTTTACACAGTCCTTTGCGTTTTTGTTGAACACTGCAAGATCCTTTGAGCTGCACTGGTTGGGTAGTAGGGGGCAGACAAGGCAGTGCTGCATTGTATGGTCTTCTTCTCCACATTCACAGGTGGTTTGGCCAGTTTCATAGCCCCATCTGGCCATGGCAGCTTTTGATCGCCCTGTTCCTGTTCTCAGGCGGTTGAGCGTCTTCCACTGGACACATGGTGCTTCTGAGCCCGGAGGGAGAGCTTCAGAAGTAGGGATACCCATGTCAGTAGGAGGGGGGGGGCGTCCTCAAGCCTTTTTGTCCATAGTTGGAGTCTGGTTTCTTCCCGTGATGTTATTAGGGGCTGGACATGGCTGAGAACGCTTCTCCTGGACTTCAGCCGTTGGGCCGGGGGTACACGTCCATAGAAGAGGTGGCGTTCATCACTGGTGGCCTTGGTCATCTCTACTCGGCTGGCGACTTCCCGTCTCACATCAGCAGGGGCAATGCCAGCGAGGAGGTGCAGGTTGTTTATGTTGGTGGGTTTCAAGCAGCCAGTGATTGAGCGGCAGGTGTTATTCAACGCTGGGTCTAATTTCTTGGCATGGGATGATCTCTCCCAAACAGGACACGCATACTCCGCAGAGGAGTAACACAGGACCAGAGCAGTAGATCTTAAAGTGTGAGCTGTGGCTCCCCATTTGGAGTTGGTCAGCTTCCGGAGGATGTTATTTCGGGAGTTAACTTTCAGTTTGGTGTTTTTGACGTGTTCCTTGTAGGAGAGAGTGCGATCCAGTGTTACACCGAGGTAGACAGGGTTGGTGCAGTGCCCAAGAGGTGTTCCAGACCATGTGATGTTAAGGGGTCTGTTTGCTTCCCGGTTCCTGAGATGGAACGAGCAGGCTTGGGTCTTCGCAGGGTTTGCGTGTAGGTGGTTGCGCTCGTAGTAGAGGTGTAGCTCATCTAGGGCTGAGGTGAGATTCGCTTCTACTGCTTCAAACGTACTCTCTTGGGATGTTACACAGAGGTCGTCGGCGTAGATGAACCGCTCAGTGTTCTGGTCCATTGGCTGGTCATTGGTGTAGATGTTATATAGTAGTGGAGCCAGCACACTACCTTGAGGCAAGCCATTCCGTTGTCGTCGCCAGCGACTTTGCTTGTTGTTAAGGACAACATAGAAGCGCCTATCTTTCAGGAGGGCTCCGATGAGGTCCGTGAGTGCCAGGTCTTTGGTATTCTCCAAGATCTTTTTTAGGAGGAGGCGGTGGTTCACAGTGTCATACGCGGCAGACAGATCAACAAAGACGGCTCCTGTCACCAGTCCTTTCTGGAACCCGTCTTCAATGTGCTGTGTGAGATTCAGAAGTTGATTTGTTGTGGATTTGCCAGGTCGGTATCCAGCTTGTTGAGTGATGATGGCTGATTCAGCGGCTGGGGCAAACCTGTTGAGGATCAGGCGCTCAAACAGCTTGTACGGGTGGCATAGCAGGGAGATTGGGCGGAAGCTCTTTGCATATGCTGGAACTTTACCGGGTTTTAGAAGAGCGATGATTTTGGTTTTCCTCCAGATCTTTGGGATGTTTCTTGTCAGCATGCAGTTGTTCATCAGCTCAAGGACCCACTTCCGTGTCAGAGGTCCAAACTGCTTGATCTCCTCTGTGAAAATATTGTCCAGGCCGATGGCTTTGCCAGTCTTGAGGGCTTTGATGCTGATATTGAGCTCTTCAAGGGAGAACGGCTCAGTCAGTCCGGTGTTTTGGGAGTGCTGAAATCGGTCTGCCTTTGGTCTTGGCTGTTTGGTGGTGGATTTCCCGTTGAGCAGCAACTGATGCGCAACTTGGTTGGCCGTGGTGGTATACTGTTGATGTGTTGGTGTTGATGGGTCATTGCTGATTTTTCGGATGAGGCTCCATGCCTTTTTGCTGTTTTTTTGCCATATCAGTTGTCTCCAGTAGAGTTTGCCATTTCCGCTGGCGGCATTCTGATATGGAGGTCATGAGTCTCTCACCTACTTTCATGGTGCGTTCAGCAAAGGGGTCAGATTCGTAGAGCTGTTGGTATTGCTCATATAGTTCGCTGCTTGGAGTGTCAAGGCCGGGGATGTATTGAGTGCGGCAGCATCTCGGGATGTTCTTCCGGGCTGCCTGGTGCACTAACTTGGTGAAGATTTGATAGTTTTTGGGGTCCGCTGGAAGGTGGGCGATCTTCCCTTCAAGATCTTCTTGGAAACCAGGCCAGTTCGCATTCCCAAAGTTGAAACTTCTCTGGAAAGGAACTGTGGCTGGGGTGACTGCAGCATTGACTGTAAGGCCAATGGGGCGGTGTTGGGTTTTTGGCAGTGGCTTCAGTACCAGCTTCTTGCCCAATCCAGAGATGCTATGGCTGACAAACGCGATATCAGTGTTGTTGCCGGCTTTCCATCGCCAGCTATTAAAGGACTTTGGTTGTTTGGCATCATGGATCAGGTGGAGCTGGTTGGTTTCGGCCCATGCTTCCACTGCATCTCCATCAGCGTTGTTTCCGGCGTAACCCCATTGTGAGCTGTGGCTGTTGAAGTCTCCAATCACTATCCTTGGTTTCCCAGATGATGGTATTCCTGGCATCAGGAAAGGTGTGGGAGGTGGCTTGTAGACGGAGGTGATGGTAAATCCTCTGAGCTCAGCGGTTAGGACCTCAATGTTGTTTTCATCGCTCTTTGATGTTGATTCGATGATTGTCCCGATTTTTGCAAGCATGACGCTTCCATGTTTCTCATGTGGTCTTTCAATGAGGGTGGTCATGCCTTCCACTCGAGGGCCAAGCCAAGCTCAATGATGAAAACACGCCGACAGGAGTGGGACCAGAGAACGAGGTCTGGTCGCAGGTTGGTAACTGCGATTTCAACTGGGAACGAAAGCCTCTGGCCTAGGTCAACACGCATTTGCCAGTCCCTGGCTGCGTTTAGTGGGCATGAGTTGAGAGGCGAGGGGTTAGTCCTCCGTTTCTCTCCTTACCGAATGAAGGATGGTATTTGCGGGAAT
Source organism: Amblyraja radiata (assembly GCF_010909765.2). Lineage (NCBI taxonomy): Eukaryota > Metazoa > Chordata > Chondrichthyes > Rajiformes > Rajidae > Amblyraja > Amblyraja radiata. Next base: position 2,879,858 of record NC_046000.1, on the reverse strand, counting down.
GTTATCTGGCCATTGATAGGCATGGCGTTGGTGGTAACTCCCCTGCACTTGAGTTCAGCGGCCATACACATCAGCACCTGGTTTATGTCGCCAGGTGTATCTGTCTTACAACCAACCTGGATGTACTTGAGGTTTGCTGGAACTGCACACTCTCCCAGCCAAAGATTTGCTGGCTCCTCTCCCAGCCAAAAATTTAGGTTTGTGGGAGAGGGAAGGACGTCATATGTGGCTCTGATAATGAAGCTCAACTTATTTGACTCCATGGTCCACGGCTCTCTCCATGTGATCTTCCTCCTCTCAACGCCATCCCACTTCATCCAGCGGCCTTGTTTGGCTTGGGGTATGGCTTTGGCAAACCTGGCTGCTTCTTCCTGGTGGCTCACCTCCTTCACCACCAGGTGCCGATGTTCAGCTGGAGTAGCCTTTTGCCAGGTAGGTTTCATTGCTCCCAGGCCAAAGCCCCCTCGGCCTTGTTGGACAGGGCCCACTATGTCCCGGTGTTGAAGGGCGGATTTTGCGTCCAGTACCACTGATGATGAAGTCCATTTCTTCCCTGTTGCTAGGGTTGGAGCGACACCTCTTATTATTGGGTCCCGGGATTATGTTAGTGTCATGTCCAGCCTCACTTTGGCACATTTGTATTCCTCCACCGGGCTTGAGACTGGCAGTGGGAGGGCTCCATTCCCATCGAGCCCTATGCTGCTGAGGCATCTCGGTAGCCCAAGCCACTTCCTCACTTGTGAGTTCACCAGTCTCTCCAGCTGGTTGACATGGGATAAAGTGACCTCGTTGATGGTAATTGGCCACATGAGTCGGGGCAGTAGACCAAATTGAAGGCACCAAAGCTCCAGCTTCCCTGGGAGAGCTGTGTTGTTGATTTGCTTGAGGCCACTTATAGTATCCTGCCTGAGTTGTTCTAACCTGCTCTGCATCCTTGAGGTATGCTGTGTACCATCGCACAAGGCTTTTGACAGGCTTCTCCTGGACAGTTGGTATTGTCTCGTTATTGATGCGGAACCTTTCATCAGTGAGCCGGCCTTTGACGATGGAAATACTGCCGGATTTGCTGGGTTTAATCTCCATTCGTGCCCCTTTGATGTTTTCCTGGAGTTTATCCAGCAGGCGTTTGGTGCATACTTTTAGAAACATAGAAAATAACTGTAGGAGTAGGCCATTCGGCCCTTCGAGCCGGCACCGCCATTCAATATGATCATGGTTGATCAACCAACTCAGTATCCTGGACCTGCCTTCTATCCATACCCTCTGATCCCTTTAGCCACAAGGGCCACGTCTAATTCCCTCTTAAATATAGCCAATTAACTGGCCTCAACTACATTCTGTGGCAAAGAATTCCACAGATTCACCACTCTCTGTGTGAAAAATGTTTTTCACAAACATGTCCTAAAAGATTTCCCCCTTATCCTTAAACTGTGACCCCTTGTTCTGGACTTTACCAACATCGGGAACAATCTTCCTGCATCTTGCCTGTCCAACCCCTTAAGAATTTTGTAATTTTCTATAAGATCCTCCCTTAATCTTCTATATTCTAGCGAGTACAAGCCAAGTCTATCCATTCTTTCTTCATATGAAAGTCCTGACATCCCAGGAATCAGTCTGGTGAACCTTCTCTGTGCTCCCTCTATGGCAAGAATGTCTTTCCTCAGATTAGGAGACCAAAATTGTACGCAATACTATAGGTGTGGTCTCACCAATACCCTGTACAATTGCATTAGAACCTCCCTGCTCCTATACTCAAATCCTTTTGCTATGAATGCTAACATACCATTCGCTTCCTTCACTGCCTGCTGCACCTGCATGCCTACTTTCAATGCCTGGTGTACCATGACACCCAGGTCTCGGTGCATCTCCCCTTTTCCTAATCGCCCACCATCCAGATAATAGTCTACTTTCCAGTTCTTGCCCAAAAGTGGATAACCTGCTATTGATGTTATTGTGTTCATGTTATCCATGTACGCCTTGATTGGAGGAAGACGCAGCTCACTCTTCAAGCGGTCCCCTCCGACTACCCATTGTGATGCTCGAATGATGAGCTCCATTGCCATGGTGAAAACCAGAGGAGAAATGGCACAGCCTGCCATTATGCCTACCTCAAGGTGCTGCCAGGCGGAGGTGTTGTCCTGTGTTGTGACGCAAAACTGGAGGTCCTGGAAGTAAGCTTTTACCAGCCTTGTGGTGACCTCTGGGACCTGGAAGATATTAAAAGCTGCACAAAGAGTCTCATGGGGCACCGAACCATAGGCATTGGCAAGATCTAAGAAAACCACATGCAGGTCTCTCTTTTCCTTCTTGGCTGTTTGTATCTGGTGCCAGATGACGTTTGCATGTTCCAGACATCCTGAGAAACCACGTACCCCTGCTTTTTGCACTGATGTGTCAATTAAGTTGTTGCTCTGCAAAAATGCTGAGAGTCTTTGGGCCACAACACCAAAGAAGGTCTTTCCTTCCACGTTCAAAAGGCTGATCTGGCGGAATTGGCTAATGGTTGAGGAGTTATTTTCTTTGGGAATTGAGATCCCTCCTGCCCTTCGCCATGCCTTAGGGATGATTCCTTGCCCCCAGGCCACTTTCATTAACTTCCAAAGGTATTTCAGGGCGCCAGGGGTGTGCTTATAGAGCCTAATGGAATGCCATTGGGCCCTGGGGCTGATGCTGTTCTTGCCCGTCTGACTGTGTTCTCCACCTCCTTCCATGTAGGAGGCCTTATGTCCATCTGGTGCACAGGTGGGTGGATCGGTGGCATGTCATCTGGAATGGTGACTGGCTCATGCGACCGGGTGTCAGAGTACGTCTTCCTCAGGTGCTCCTCCAGTTCCCTTACAGGTACTCTCAGGATCCCGCTCTTCTCCTTGACAAACTTATACGGATCTCTGTAGAAACTTGTCCTCGCCCGTTCTTTCTTCTTGTGTTGTTTTCTCAGGAATTCTGCTCTTCATAGGATTGCCAGGCGCCGCTTTATTTATGCTGGCAGTGGATCGAGTCCTTTCCTGTCTACCTCTGTGGCCTTCCTCCACTGTTTTCTCAGCTCCCTCCTTTTTTTTCAACAGTGTTTTGATCTCCTGCTGCCTCCTGGACTTGTACTGGAGTGCTGGTTCCTTCTGTGTCCTGTTTCATGACATTCACCCCAAATATCTCCGCCCCATAGTTGTATATGGTGTCTCCCATCTTCTCCAGTTTTCTTTCCACACATCCCTTCAATCCTTCCAGAAGATGGATGAGGTCAATGTTAATGGTCTCACACTCTTTCCTCTGGCAGGATTTAGGCCACAATTTTCGGCTTTTTCCCTTCCATTTTCATCTCTACCGCTGACTGTGGCTGGTTGGGCTCTGGACTCGTGTCCGTTGGTGGGACTGTACTTGGTTGAGCTTCCCCTGGGGTATAATTTATTGTGCTTTTGTACATAATTTACTGTGCTGTTGTGTGTAATTTATTGTGCTTTTGTGTGTAATTTATTGTGCTTTTGTGTGTAATTTTTTGTACTTTTGTGCGTAATTTATTGTGCTTTTGGAAGTAATTTACTGTGTTTTTGTATGTAATTTTTGTATGTAACCATTCTCTCTCCCTCTCTCTCTCCCCCCTTCCCCTTCTCTCCCTTCCCCCTCTCCCCCCTCTCTCTTTCCCCTCTCTCTTCCCCCTCTCCCCCCACTCTCTCTCGCTCTGTCTCTCTCTCCCGTTTTATAGTATTTATTTGTACCAACATTTGTCCCAAGTCTTGTACGCAATGCTGTGACTGATGAAGACAAGCTTGACAAACTGCTTCTTTATCACCCTGTCTGTCTGCGTTATCGCTTTCAGAGAATCATGCCATAGACAATAGACAGTAAGTACAGGAGTAGGTCATTTGGCCCTTCCACCCAGCACCGCCATTGAATGTGATCATGGCTGATCATCCCCAATCGGTACCCCATTCCTGCCTTCTCCCCATATGCTCTGACTCCGCTATTTTTAAGAGCCCTATCTAGCTCTCTCTTGAATGCATCCAGAGAACAGGCCTCCACTTACTCACCACTCTCTGTGAAAAAAAGTGTTTCCTCGTCTCCGTTCTAAATGGCTTACTCCTTATTCTTAAACTGTGGCCCCTGGTTCTGGACTCCACCAACATCGGGAACATGTTTCCTGCCTCTTGCGTGTCCAAGCCCTTAACAATCTTATATGTTTGAATCAGCTCCCCTCTCATCTTTCTAAACTCCAGAGTGTACAAGCCCAGCTGCAACATTCTCTCAACATATGACAGTCCCGCCATCCTGGGAATTAACCTTGTAACCCTACGTTGGGCTCCCTCAATAGCAAGAATGTCCTTCCTCAAATTAGGGGACCAAAACTGCACACAGTACTCCAAGTGTGGTCTCACTAGTGCTCTGTACAACTGTTCCTCTTGTTATAAAGGCCAACATGCCATTCGCTTTCTTCACTGTCTGCTGTACTATTTGGCGGTCTTTGTGTCCTGCTACAACATTCTCTGGGACTCTGCTGCCATTTACAGTGTAAGTCTCGCTGCTGCTGCACTGATTTAACTTCCCACTTTGCACGTGTCGAAGTTAAATTCAATCTGCCATTATTCCTTGGCCCACATTTCCAGTTGATCTAGACCCTGCTGCAATTTCAGAGAGTGTCAGTCGCTTGATTTTAAAGTCCTGTACATCACCAATTTTGCTGCTGCTGCTGCTGTCTACAAACTTACTGAGAGAGAGGGGGGGGGAAGTAAATTGTATGAGGGCACAATTCTCTGAAAGTGATAACACACAGATAGACAGACAGCGGGGTGATGTAGAAGCAGCAGCAGCAGCAGGTCAAATTTGCCTGCCTTCATCAACAGTCAGACCATTGCTTACACGAATTAGTTGGGACATCATGTTAGAGAGAGCTGTACGAATTGTGTCAGTGCGTGTGCAAGTGAGGCAATATTTGGGGAGTGTGGTGTGATATTCTGGTTCCAATAACTAGATATGTGATATTCTGGATTCCATAACATATTGAAAGAAGCAGTGAGTGGTGAAAAGATCCATGTATTAGTGATATAGTGAGCACCTCAAAATAAAATTCCTAAACTAGAATCCCAAATTTCCGGGAATTTGATGGTATTTCCCGCAAAGATCCTATAGCGGTGCAAGATAGACCACTCCTGCTAAATGCAATGGGCTGACGTGTAGTAGACAACGGAACGGAACATGGGCCTTTTTTTAATACATTTCCGTAACCGGACCTGACCTGACCCGACTCGCAGTGTAATCAACGTTGTGGGGGATCAGTTTGTGTTAATAAATAAAAATTCTGAAAATGAATTTTTTACCAAATAATTTTTATTTTTACGAGGATGTTTCCATAACCGGCTTTCTTCTCCACAGTTTCATCCTATGGGATCTTTGGTGTGGAGACGGAATCCGGTTACGGAAATGGGGCTGAAAATTACCCATGAATCTGCCCATGACCAGACTACGTATTTTTCATCGAGTGATCTATCTTTGATAAATTTCCGGGAATTTGATGGTATTTCCAGGCCTCGTAAGCCTTCCGCAATTGCACACGTGCGGATACCGGGCCTACTGCATACGCGCGGGTACCGGGCCCACTGCACACACGTGGATACCGGGCCCACTGCACACGCACGGGGAGACGGAGTCCATTCCGCGCACCGGTGCCATTTTCAATTGTGACGCGGCTGACGGGCCTCCCCCAACAGCGTAGGTGCGGATGGTCGTAAATATACTTACTTATTGTTCCCAAATCATCCCGCGGGCCGGATTGGATCCCTGTGTGGATGATCAGCCATGATCACATTGAATGGCGGTACTGGCTCGAAGGGCCAATTGTCCTCCTCCTGCACTTATTGTCTATTTGCATCTCCCCGTGCGTGCGCAGTGGGCCCGGTATCCACGTGTGTGCAGTGGGCCCGGTACCCCCGAAGTTATTTAATTTCCCAAAAATTACCCAAAGACAACCAGAATTTCCCGAATTTCGGATAATTTCCTTCAAAGTAGAAACGCAGTCTGTGTGTGCGTATGAGTGAGAGCGGCCATTGTGATGTGACGCGGGCTTTGTCTGGACCAATCGCTGACTTGTGTCGCTGACTGACAAGTGGCCGGACCAATCCCGGCCCCCGAAATCACAAGAAGTCCCTCCCCTGACTCGCAGCGGAAGTGCGCCTCTGACCAATCAGGGAATCTGACCAACCACAATCCAGCTCGCCTCCAGACTCCAATCACAGCGCTCTGTATCTCGAAACTAAACCGGATATTAAAACATGAGCCCAGACTAAAAGATGTCTAGTAAGTACACAGTATATTTATTGATATCCAACTCATGTGGTTCAGCATCAATATGGTGCAACTTCTCACCGTGTAGATATCACACAGACAAATTCGCACAAACTCATCTAGAACATGGAGAATAATTGTTTTGCTTCATGCGTTTTTTTAGCCGTGTGGTGCGGTATTGACCCGCAAGAGAGATCCAGAGAGGAGAGAGCTAGGAACAGTGGAAATTGGTGCAGGAGTAGGCCATTCAGCCCTTCGAGCCGCCTCTCTCTCTTTCACCCTCTCTCCCCCCCCCCCTGTTACGGTGTGACCCATTCTCTATCCCCCCCTCTCTCCATTACCTCTCTCTCTCTCTATCTCCTACCTACATCCGTTCGAAAGGGGGGAAGTTTGAACAAGCTCGGGGCCGCAGAGCGAATCACGGATATCAGAGTTGAACGGTTCCCAGCGTCTGCTGAGACCCTCAATAAAAAACGCAGTTGCTGCACCCCCACCTCGATCCGTCTCATTTACTCCCCTATCCGCGCAGTATCTCTAAACTAGTGTGTGAACGGGTGATCGCTGGTCAGTGGGCCGAAGGGCCTGATTCTGCACTGTATCTCTAAAACTAAACCTCTCTGTCTCTACCCCTGAGCTGTTGGGGGAAGCAGGGAACCGCAAACTCTCTCCCTGTGAAAGGATAGACAAGACTAAGCAGTAGGATTTTACAGTTCAATGAAAACCATTTATCTCTCACACACACGCTCCCTCTCTCTCTCTTGCACACACTCTCTTTGTCTGACACACACGCTCCCCCTATCTCTCACTCTCTTTGTCTCACACACACTCCCTCTCTCTAACACACACACACTTTCTCTCAGACACATGCTCCCTCTCTCTCATGCACACTCTTTGTCTCACACACACACTCCCTCGCTCTCATGCACACACTGCCTCTCTCTCTCTCTCATGCACACACTCCCCCCTCTCTCTCTCTCTCTCTCTCTCTCTCTCTATCTCTCATGCACTCTCTCCCACACTCTTTCTCACACACACTCCCTCTCTCTCTCTCTCTCTCACACACATACTCTCTATGTCTCACACTCTCCCTCTCTCTCTCATGCACACTCTCTCTGTCTCACACACTCTCTTTCTCTCACACATTCCCTCTATCTCTCTCATGCACACACACTCCCTCTCTCTCTCATGCACACACACTCCCTCTCTCTCTCTCTCATGCACACACACTCCCTCTCCTCCCCCCACTCTCCCCCTCCCCCTTCTCTCTTACCCTTTCTCTCTCTCCGTCTTTGCGGGAAAATAGATAGAGAAGGAGAGAGAGAGAAGGGAAGTCGAAGAGGAAGCCAGAGAAGGGGAGAGAGAAAGAGAAAGAAAGAGGAAGCGAGACAGAAAAACAAATGAAGGTTGCCAGTAGCTAAGATGGCCATCCAGAGCTGCACTCCCTTTGATTTCAATGGAAGGCTGCCAGTAACTAAGATGGCCGCCCAGAACTTCCCGTCCGTTTGACTACAATGGAAGAGCCTTGGCCAAAGATGGCTGCCTCCCTGAGCTTCACTCCCATTGACTTCAATGGAAGACTGCCAGTAGCTAAGATGGCCGCCCGGGGTTTCACTCCCAATGGACTGCAATAGCAGACTGCTAGTGGACAAGATGGCCGCCTGCAGCTCCACAGGGAAATGCCAGCATCCAAAATGGCCGCCCCCAGCTTCACGCTCATTGACTTCTCTGGCTGGCTGCCAGTAGCTAAAATGGCGGGGGCGAGTGTTGGGGAGAGAGAGAGAGGGGGAAGGGGAGAACGTGACTATTTGGAGAAATGAGAAGAGAATAGACAGTGAAAGTGGGAGAGAGAGAGTGAGAAGGGGTAGTGAGAGGGAGGGGGGGGGTGTATGCGTGCTGGGGATTATTGCTTCCTTACCAACCATTCTCCCTCCTCCTGTCCTCCCCTCGTTCCCTCCCACCCTCTCTCCCTCTCTCTCTCCATCTCCCTCTCTCTCTTCCCATCTCCCTCTCTCTCTCTCTCCATCTCTCTCTCGCTCCTCTTTCCCTGTCGGCCATTTTGTTGCCAACCTCCATAGTTGGCCACCTTCAATACCTGCTTTATCTCACCCCTGGAGCGCTGCTGGCCCCGGGTTCTTCACCGGGAGAGCGCCCCGTTGGGAGGGAGGGAGGGATTGAGAGGAAGGGAGGGGAACGGAGGCAGACATGCTGAAGAAGACACTTACTCTGATGGTGGCCATTTTGTTGTCAACCTCCATAGTTGGCCAATCTTCCATCCCTCCTTAATCTCACCCCTGGATCCCTGCTGACCCCGGGAGAGCACCCGTTGGGAGGGAAGGAGGGATTGAGAGGAAAGGAGAGCACAGAGGCGGAAATTATGAATTAATTAATACGTTTATTGGCCAAGTATTCTCATACAAGGAATTTGCCTTGGTGCTCCGCCCGCAAGTGACAACATGACATACAGTGACTGTTCGGAATGACATATAAAACATTAAACATTAATAATAACACATTAGCGATTAAACATGTGAATTAAATAAAATACCAGAGCACATGGAGGCGACAGATTTTTGATTACTACTCGTGTGGAAAAATAGCTGTTTTTATGCCTGGCTGTGGCGGCCATGACAGTCCGGAGTCGCCTTCCAGAGGGAAGTGATTCAAAGAGAAGACACTTAACCTAACGGCGGCCATATTGTTGTCGACCTCCGTAGTTGGCAAAACTTCAGTCCCACCTTAATCTCACCCTGGAGCCGTTTAAATCTCATCTCCTCCATTCTAACCTGTTCTCTCTCTCTCCCCCCCTCTCTCTTCTCTTTTCCTTCTCTCTCTCTACATCTCTACCCCCCCCCCCTCCTCTCCCCTCTCTTTTTCCCTCTCTTTATAAACTAAAGCCAGCTAAACTATAATAAACTAAACAAAAAACTAAATCGAACTCTTTCACCACCCTCTCCCTGTCTACCCCCGCTCTCTCTCTCCCCTCTCTCTCTCTCCCCTCTCTCTCTCTCCCTCTCTCTCTCTCTCACCCCCTCTCTCCCCTCTCTCTCTCTCCACTCTCTCTCGCACCATCTCTCTCTCTCCCCTCTCTCTCTCTCCCCTCTCTCTCTCCCCTCTCTCTCAAAACACTTACATTAACAGACACTTGATAAGGTTTTCCACAATGTTTTAAAGTCACGTTTATCGCTAGAGTTCGAACGACTGAATCTTCACACATGTACGTTTGTTCCACTCTGTTGACATTTCCTAAATAAAAATAGAGCATTTGAGTTGAGTGTAGTTTATTGTCCCGTGTAGCGAGGTACAGTGAAAACCTTTCTTGTTGCGGGATCTCCAGTCAGCGGGAAGACCGACTCCGCATTCTTTAAGAGCCGTATTGAGCTCTCTCTTGAAAGCATCCAGAGAACCGGCCTCCACCGCCCTCTGAAGCAGAAAATTCCACACTCACAACTCTCTGTGTGCTCCCTCAATAGCAAGAATGTCCTTCCTCAAATTTGGAGACCAAAACTGCACACAATACTCCAGGTGTGGTCTTACTAGGGCTCTGTACAACCTCAGAAGGACCTCTTCGCTCCTGTACTCAACTCCTCTTGTTATGAAGGCTAACATGCCATTCGATTTCTTCACTGCCTGCTGTACCTGCATGCTTCCTTTCATTGACTGATGAACAAGGACCCCCAGATCCTGTTGTACTTCCCCTTTTCCCAACTTGACGCTATTTAGATAGTAATCATATTTAGTATTTTGTTGCATATCCTTTGCATGCAATGACTGCATTGTCATTGAAAGAATATAAAGCAGGATTGTAAAAGCTTCTTTACGTATGTGAAGAGAAACAAATTAGTTAAGACCAAAGTTGGACCCTTGAAGACCGAAAATGGGGAATTTATTATGGGGAACAAGGAAATGGCAGATGAGTTGAACAGGTACTTTGGATCTGTCTTCACTAAGGAGGACACAAACAATATTCCTGATATAGTTGTGGCCAGAGGATCTGGGGTCACGGGGAACTGAAGGAAATCCACATTAGGCAGGAAATGCTGTTGGGTAAACTCATGGGACTGAAGTATGATAAATCCCCAGGGCCTGATGTTCTGCATCCCAGGGTACTTAAGGAAGTGGCTCTAGAATTTGTGGATGCATTGGTGATAATTTTCCAATGTTCTATAGACTCAGGATCAGTTCCTGCAGATTAGAGGGTAGCTAATGTTATCCCACTTTTTAAGAAAGGCGGGAGAGAGAAAACAGGGAATTATATACCAGTTAGCATGACATCGGTGGTGGGGATGATGCTGGAGTCAATTATAAAAGATGAGATAGCCGCACATTTGGATAGCAGTAACAGGATCGGTCCGAGTCAGCGTGGATTTACGAAGGGGAAATCATGCTTGACTAAACTTCTGGAATTTTTTGAAGATGTAACTAGGAAAATGGACAAGGGAGAGCCACTGGATGTAGTGCACCTGGACTTTCAGAAAGCATTTGATAAAGTCCCACATAGGAGATTAGTGGGCAAAATTAGGGCACATGGTATTGGGGGTACTCACATGGATAGAAAACTGGTTGGCAGATAGCAAACAAAGAGTAGGGATTAACGGGTCCCTTTCAGAATGACAGGCAGTGACTAGAGAGTTACCGCAAGGCTCGGTGCTGGGACCGCTGCTATTTACAATATACATCAATGATTTGGATGAAGGCATTCAAATGAACATTAGCAAATTTGCAGACGACACAAAGCTGGGAGGCAGTGTGAACTGTGAGGAGGATTCTATGCGGTGGTAGGGTGAATTTGACAGATTGGGGGAGTGGGGAGGTGCATGGCAGATGACGTTTAATGTGGATAAATGTGAGGTTATCCACTTTGATGGAAAAACAGGAAGGCCGATTACTATCAAATGGGGGAAAGGGTAAGTTGGGGAAAGGGGAAGTACATTGGGATTTGGGGGTCCTTGTTCATCAGTCTATGAAAGTAAGCATGCAGGTGCAGCAGGCAGTGAAGAAAGGGAATGGCATGTTGACCTTTATAACAAGAGTAATCGAGTATAGGAGCAAAGAGGTCTTTCTGCAGTTGTACAGAGCCCTTGTGAGACCACACTTGGAGTATTGTGTGCAGTTTCGGGCTGTTGGCCTTCATAACAAGAGGAGTTGAGTATAGGAGCAAAGAGGTCCTTCTGCAGTTGTACAGAGCCCTAGTGAGACCATACCTGGAGTATTGTGTGCAGTTTTGGTCCTGTATTTTGAGGAAGGACATTCTTGCTATTGAGGGAGTGCAGCATCGGTTACAAGGTTAATTCCAGGGTTGGCGGGACCGACAAATGCTGAGAGGCATGGAGCAGTTGGGCTTGTACACTCTGGAGTTTAGAAGGATGAGAGGATATCTCATTGAAACATACAAGATTGTTAAGGGCTTGGAAACACTAGAGGCAGGAAACATGTTCCCTATGTTGGGGGAGTCCAGAATCAGGGGCCACAGTTTAAGAATAAGGCGTAAGCCATTTAGAACGGAGACGAGGAAACACTTTTTCTCACAGAGAGTTGTGAGTCTGTGGAATGCTCTGCCTCAGGGGGCGGTGGAGGCAGGTTCTCTGGATGCTTTCAAGAGAGAGCTCGATAGGGCTCTTAAAGATAGCGGAGTCAGGGGATATGAGGAAAAGGCAGGAACGGGGTACTGATTGTGGATGATCAGCTATGATCACATTGAATGGCGGTGTTTGCTGGAAGGGCCGAATGGCCTGCACCTGCTCCTATTGTCTATTGAAGTCTGTGATTCATGGGCATCACCAGTTATTGGGTGTCTTCTCTTGTCATGCTCCGCCTGGCCTGCATTGCAACCATCTTTAAGCTGATGCTTGTTTTGGGGGACAGTCTTCTTCACTTTTCTCTTCAGCGTATAAAAGGCTCGTTCCATTGGGTTCAGATCGGGTGAAACAGCTCAAATGTTAAATGCAACGAAGGCATTGCGTTGGAATAACGTTGCACCCTCCCGCAATGTTAAATGCAGCAAATGCGTTGCATTCAAGTAATATTGCAAACCTCCCCAACCCCGCTTGGAAGTTCAATGCATTAAATCTATTTGAAATAATCTTGCAGAACCCCACAAAAATGTTAAATGCAGCAAATGCATCGCATTGGAATAACTTTGCACCATCCTGCAATGTTAAATGCAGTAAATGCGTTGCATTCAAGTGATATTGCAACCCTCCGGGATGTGAAATGCATTAAATTCATTGCAATAATCTTGCAAACCCTCTCAGATGTGAAATGCAACGGTGACGTCATAGAGGGGGCGGGACATCCGGCTCTCTGACTGATCCGACGTCCCCATTGGCGGAGAGAGACGTCGCTCAACCGGGCGGTGGGTCGGGACTAGCAGATGGCCGGAAGCGGCGGGTGATTGGTGGAGAGGGACGTCAGTCAGAGCAAAGAGTCAGAGGGAGGGAGAAGGAACCCGCCCCCTTGTGTCTCTCTGGTCCGCGTTGCAGACATGAGTGAGAGAGAGGGAGAAGGAGAGAGAGAGAGATGGAGGGAGGGGTGTGGGCTGGGGGAGGGAGGGGAGGAAAGTGAGGGGTGGGAGGGAGAGAGAGAGAGGGAGAAATGAAGAATTGAGTGAAAATTGAAGAATTGAGTGAACGAGAGGGGCAAGGAGAGAGAGAGAGAGAGAGAGAGAAAGGAGAGGGAGAGGGAAAGATAGAGGGGAGAGAGAGATGGAGAGGAAAAGATAGAGGGCAGGTGAGGAGAGGAGAGGGCGAGAGAGAGGGATGAATTTTAAAGGAATTGCAGTCTTCACTTTCGGAGCAGATTTGCAAGTTTCACCCCAGCGTCTGAAGAAGGGTCTCAGTCCGAAACGCTGCCTATTTCCTTATCTCCATAGATGTTGGCTCACCCACTGAGTTTCTCCAGCATGTGTGTCTACCAGGAGAGAGAGAAAGGAGAGAGGGAGAGGCGAGAGGGAAAGATAGAGGGCAGGGGAGGGGAGAGATAGAGGGGAGGGGGAGAGGGAGAGGGAGAGGGAAAGAGAGAGAAGGTGAGAGACGG